>NW_017670404.1:71538-256656 GCF_001879085.1 Nicotiana attenuata | reverse complement strand
AACCCCCTCACCGCGTTCGCATATAGCCCATCGCGTTCGCATACGAATAACCCCTGGACCCCCCCACGTTTTCCTTCTTCGCGTTCGCATACTACCCTTCGCGAACGCATAGAGTAACAGCCAGCCTTCTCCGCGAACGCGACCCCTGTGTCGCGAACGCATAGAGTAAAAAGCCTTCAGTGAATTTTTCTTAAAAACAGAACACTTAACACGGGATTTCTTCATTATTTTCACACGAGCTCTTCTCCTTCACCCTCCATAGACAAGTTTGAAGAACCTCTTCCTCCATAACTCCATAGGTAAGTGTTCCTAACTTCATTCCCTCTTAATTTCTTCAACTAATCACTAATTTCCTAGCCCTAAGTCATGAAATCAAAGTATAAATTAGGGGTTTTGGGTAGAGTTAGGATTTTGAGAATTTTGGGTGATTCAACCTCAATTTGGGGTCGAATCTTAAAACAAATTGCATATTTGAACTCGTGGGGTTATGGGTGATTGGGTTTTGGTCCGAGCCTCGTGTTTGGACCATGTGGGCCCGGTGTCGAATTTTGGTATTTTTGGAAGAATGCTAGGAAATTCATATCTAGGCTATGGGATGTTACCATTGAGTCGTTATTGATATTATTGAATTAATTATGCCTAGATATCATTGTTTCGGAGTCGGATTGTAGAGGAAAGGCGGTAATTGAGGATTGATTGCTATTCTTTGGACCGAGGTAAGTGTTTGTTCTAACTTTGGCTTGAGGGAATAGGACTAGGATGTTATTTGCTATCTGCTAAATGTGTAGTACGGTGTATAGGCATGGTGACGGTTATCTATGCACCGGAGTCTAGCATGACCGTGAGTCCTAATTGTGTTTAATTCGGATTTTTGTGATACATCTTCCTTGTTTAATTGATAAGTTTCATATTAATGTGAATGGTTGAGGAAGAAATGTGATTGGTATATTATTGGAGCGTTGGCTCGAACTGGAAATTGATAATTGAGAAAGAAGTGATTGAAAGAGGAAGTGTTGTGATTATTCCCTTGCCGGAACGCGTAGTCTATTATTTTGTTGCTCCCTTGCCGGGATTTAAGCATTATATGTATTCTCCCTTGCCGGGATATTTGGGCTGTTGTACCCTTGCTGGGTTAAATCGTTATGTTGTTGAATTCCCTTATTGGGGCCTTCTCTAGAAAGATTATATGTATTATTAATTATGAAATGGGATCGTGTGGCACGCCGTCCACCTATGAATTATGAAATGGGATCGTGTGGCGCACCGACCACTTATAAATATATATTATGGGATCGTGTGGCACGCCGACCACTTATATGAGTCACAGTATTGGTGTAGTTTCGTTATTATATTCGTTGATCTGTTTTCGCTGTATTCCCTCGAGCATGCCCCTCCCTAGTTTTATTTGATGTTTTCTGTTGTTATTTCCGTTGCCTTTGTGTGTATATATATATATATATATATATATATATATATATATATATCTGCACAGGTTGTTTTTGGTAGGTCCTGTCTAGCCTCGTCACTACTTCGCCGGGGTTAGGCCAGGCACTTACCATCACATGGGGTCGGTTGTGCTGATGCTACACTCTATGCATCTTTTTGCACAGATCCAGGAGCAGCTTTTGGACAGCAGCAGTAGGATTGCCCGGGAGCTGTCTTCAGTCCAGGGACTCACGAGGTAGCCTAGCTGGCGTTCGCAGGCCGAAGTCCCTTCTATGTTTTAGTTTGTTTTTCTTTGTTTCGAGACAAACAGTATGTAATATCATTTCAAACTTGTTTTTAGTACTCTATAGTAGTCCGTGAGCTAGTGACACCAGACTCTGGGTAGAAATGTGTTTCAACTTCCGCAAATTTTATTTCAGTTATATAAGTTTAAAGTCTTCTGCTTTAATTAAAATGCCCCGTTTATTTTATATTGTTAAAATGTCATCAGTGAAAGGTTTTGAATATTTGGCTTGCCTAGCTCCGACAGTAGGCGCCATCACGACTCTCGATGGTGGGAAATCCGGGTCGTGACACGTCCCGTGGGGACAATTATTTAGGGCCATAGAAATCTGTCCTAATTGGATCTCAATATTCTTTATCGCTGATTCATGTGAGTCTACTCTGTCAGTTAGTTTTCCAGTGGACCCAATCACTTGTTGCATCATTCCCTGAAGTTTAGCAAACCCATCTTCGTGTTTCATAGTCTGTTATTGTTGAGGTTGTTGATAAGTCTGTTGTTGATTGCTGGTTGTAACACTGTTGCCTTTGGTAAGGCACCACTTGACCCTGTGGTCGCATAGCCCCAAGGTTATTGTTGTTGTTGTACTGCTGCTGAGCCGGTCTATATTGTTGATTCTGCTGACCCAAATTCTGACCACCTGGCCTCTATCCCCCATAGTTGGCCACATAATTCATGTTCTCCTGATATTGTTGGTTATCACCTTCAACACTCCACGAGCAGACATATGGTTGATTAATGCATGATGTACATAAACCCCCATTAGTTGCATCAACTATGTGTACCTGCTGCTTCTGGCCTGATTCATCAACCTTTTTAGTGAGGATGCTCATTTGTGTCACTAGAGTGGCCATATTTTCAGCTATGGAGTTAGTTGGTTCTAAGGCCACTGAGTGAACCACATGAGTGATTGGAGCGTTTCTTGTCGTCCATCCTAAGTTTTGTGCCATCTTGTCAAGTAGGATCTTGCTTTCTCTGAATGTTTTGCTCAAAAATGCTCCACCTACTAAAGCATCAACATTGGCTTTCAAGCTATCTGCCAAACCCATGTAAAACCTCTGCCCCAACATTTGCTCTGGAATACCGTGATGTGGACATGTAACCAGCAGACCATTGAACCTCTCCCACGTTTCTTGTAGTGTCTCTGTCGGTTTCTGTTTGAAGCTCAATATCTCATCAATTTGTTGAGCAGTCTTGTTGGGTGGGTGAAATTTGTTCACAAATTGCTTGACTAATTACTCCCAAGTAGTGATGGAGTTTATGGGAGTAAATTAAGCCAAGTCTGAGCCGCTCCTGTCACTGAGAATAGAAACAACAACAGACATATTGCTTCTGGTGTCATGTTGTGTTGCCTCTGCGTAGCACAGATTGACAGGAAATTCATCAGATGCTGCTAAGGATCTTCAACGTATGACCCAGAGAACAGTCCATTGTTCTACAACAAATGTAGCATGTTATTTGTGATCTGGAATGAATCTGCTTGTATTTGAGGAACTACAATGGCAGTTGCTAAATTGTCAGCGGTGGGTTGTGCTTAATCATATAGTGTTGCTTCTGGCACAAGAGGTACCACACCCTGATCGTTTGGGATTGACGTTGTTTCTGTTGTTTAGATGATCGTCTTCCATATCTGGTTCGATTTTTCGGATGAGTTCTATTGTTTTTTGCCTTTCCTGTTTGCACGATTCAATGCCTTGAAAACTTTCTCAGGATCTGATAATGCTTCAAACAATTCACCAGTTCGTGAGGAGTTTCTAGGCATGCACCTGTAACAACCAAGACTACAAACGTTAGAATTTCAGTGATCAGTTTAAATTGAAGAAAATTGACTACACTAAGAATTTTTGCACTTCTTTTAACTGCAATTAATAACATCGTTAATTCCTCGGCAACAGCTCCAAAATTTGTTCACGCCCAACTATGCCTTATAAAAAGGACAAAGCGATCGCTGCAAATATATTCTGGTTAACAAGTCCGAAGTCGAATCCCATAGGAAATTAACCTATCAATCACAGCTATTGGACTCATAGAAATTCACGTATTCAATCTTCGGAGATATTTGAGTGATAAATTGGATGTTTATTAACTAAATATTACGTAATAAAAATCCAGTAATTAAGAACTAACTATAAACGGTTTGTAAGCAAGGATGGGAATGATCTAAGGTTCTGATTTCCCCTGTTGTCGGAATCCTTTCCGCTATGTTTGCTATAAATTTGCTTAAGTCTTCTCTATCGATCATGAGTACTCTGACTATCGTAACTCTCTCCCGAGTAATTACAATAATATACTAGATATATTCTCCCAAATTATACTAGCTGGCTTTAAGTATAGCTCACTTAGATCGCACCCAAGGTTTCGTTATCCCTAATCCCACTTTTATACCCTTCATATTGATCCCTCATATACATTAGGAGTGATGATGTTCAACAACTACCTAAATATGCACTCTCTCCGAGTAATGCACACTAAATAGGAACAGCTAATTGAGGGTCGTTCAATCAACAACAATAAGCATATAGTTGAACAAATAAAGAGAATACTATGGCAAATCTATATTAACATAACGAGAAAATCATCCTTCAACAGGTTCCATCAAAACCCTAGATTAGGTATTTAGCTACTCATGCTCATAGTAACAATTTCCCAAATAATTTGCATAATCAAATTACAAAGTAAATATGAAGGAATGAAGAATTCGATGATAATCTCCTCCGAAAATGGCTCCCAAACTTTTTCTCCCTTTCGAAATAGTCTCCCTAGGTCTCCGGTGTGTCAAAAGTCCTTAAAATAGGTTTTTATATGCATTTATACCAAGTAGGGTCGGGCCCAGACGAAACTCCCTTTCCTGCGCGAAATAGGACTTGGCTCTGTTAAATTTGTACAGGCACGTCGCACGTTGCAATGCACTGTGCGGTATGCTTGTGGAGAAGTTCAAAGAGCTGTTTCTAATAGACTGCTGGAAGATTCCAAAGACGCGGC
This sequence comes from Nicotiana attenuata, assembly GCF_001879085.1. Lineage (NCBI taxonomy): Eukaryota > Viridiplantae > Streptophyta > Magnoliopsida > Solanales > Solanaceae > Nicotiana > Nicotiana attenuata. Next base: position 251,948 of record NW_017670404.1, on the reverse strand, counting down.
GCCAATGCGGCGCACTGTGTGGCGCGGCAGTGTAATTTTCTCAGAGTGAAATTATTTCATCCTCTTTTGACATCCAGACTTGGTACACGACCTCCGAACGTGATCCCGGCTTGATGTATTGGGCTTTTACTTAGACTTCAAAGCTACATATTGATCGATTTAGCTCCAAATTAACTTTTGAACTCGGGATCACTTCCTGCAAGGCATAAAATACGTACTAAGTGTAATTCACTATCATTTGAGCTTAAGCACACGTAAAAATACAGTAATTAGAATGTAATACTACGGTTAAAATACGAGTTTCTAGCCTAACATCATCGTTCGAATGTAAAAAAAATCCGGATCGTTTCAGGCCTGTGATACGATCCAGCAATCACGAGCTAAGAAAAGGGGGAAGAGAAACCTAAAGAGTAAATGAAAGAATTACTCTAGAACAGAATCCCTAAAGCTCAACTGTAAATTGAGTTCAATTGAGAGAAGAGAGAAAGAGACGAGTATATTGATTTTCATTTCCAAAAGTTGAACAATACAATCAGAGGAATCAATTCTATGTACTAACACATTTGGGCGAGAAAGTTAGTTATAACTAACAATTGGAAATCACGTGCAAACCCACCCTTCTTCTAACTAATTTCTAACAACCTTTAACAGCCTACTTCTTATTTCATTGTTGAGTTTCTGATTTAGTGACTGGACTAATAGGATCGTAACAGCCCGAAATTAATACCATATTCCATAGAGTTTGATTTGACCCGACGCATAGGTAACTTTTTCTAATTATGCATGCTACCAATATTTCTCTTTTTGTTTCTGAAAGTAGGATTCATAGTTGTGTACCAACTTGTATGTATATTGAATTTATCAGCAATATGATATATCCTAATAATAAATCTGCCTTTCTAAGGAGTATCTTATTAGGATGAAGAAAAAAATACAGAAAAATCAATTTTTTTTTCAGTATTGCTGAAGTACTTGCTAAGACATATGAAATTTAGTATGTTGCCCATAGCCTCAAGGGTCTACGAAATTGCTCCAATCATTCAAATTTTACATAAATAATTATGTATAGTACACATATTTAACTCTCTGTTTCTGAAAATGGATTCACAAGTGTGCACTAATTCCTACGTAAATATTGATCTACATTCATATTTAAAAAATTAATTCTTAAATTAGTACTTAGTTGACTCTTTGAGTTAATTTTTTTTATTGCAACATGTTAGTTATTCGAACTAATCGAATTTTGAATGTGTTGGTGAAGCTAAGATTTATACAAGATACTTCGATGTTGTAAACTCATAGTTGAGAGATGCTTGTTAAGTTGTTGTGTGTGATTAATAAGGTTCTGCAAAGTACATTTGCACTGTAGAAGAACTGATATTGTCTGCTCCTAGAATGCGAAATCACATTCTATTCCATCCCCTATTAGTTCTGCTTGCTATTTTCTTACAATAATCATTAGAGGAAATGTCCATGAAATTTCAAAAAGTTAATGCATATTGTGTTCAAAAGCTACAGAAGTGTTGCAGTTGTTAAGAAGCAAATTTATAAGAGGAGTTTTTGGTGTTAACAGAAGAGTTTTTAGTGCTTTGCGAACTGGTTTTATGGAGTTTTCAGGTGGTCACTTACATGGCTAATCTGGAGTCGATCTTGTGGTGGTTTGATGGACTTTAAGGGTCATTTTTAATGGAAGTTTAGATGTTATTTATGGCTGGTTTGTCACAACAGTTATGGTGGCTTTAGAGGTGGTTTTTATGGGGTTTATGTGATTTTTTTGGATTGTTTTTTTGGAGATTTTCACTGCGTTTTTGGTTGGGTTTTCATGGTTGATTTTGCAGTAGCTATGGTGATTGACTTTTTTCAGTAAACAGGTTCAACTTACTTTAACATATGAATTAAGAAAGACGAATACTTCTTAGAACATCTCTTATATCAGATATAGCTTCTGTTATGCACATTGGACTTACTACAAAAAGTAATAATAGCATGACAGTTCCATAAAACTACTTTAGTTGTGTGTATGCGCCTAAAGTGTAACAAGCTTTAGCTGCAAACTCTCCGGCATTTTAGTTGTTGAAGAGCAAAAAAGATCCAGATTACTTTTCTTGCTAATGTAACATGCCTAAACCATGTTAAGCCCATTCTAGAGACCATCTTTGAGCTAACCAAAGCAGATAATAGAACGAAAAAGAGAAAAAAAATTACTCAGACCCGATGTTTACACCAGATTATATTAGTTTATCAAGGATAGATTGATGTCAGAATACATACTACTCCTTAACTATGGTTAGTGATAGATGCATATATTCGCGACAATTATTTCTGTGGAATGTGTCTGACTATGTAATTGGTGCAATTTCCTATCCAAATACTCCGTTGCTAGAGAAATTTTTAGTTTGGATGACTCTTCCTCCTAATTGCATGTATTTTGTGCAGTTACTGTTGGGCTATTTGCCAACTGAGAATGCGCTATATCCAACAAATTTGGCTAAAAGAGGTCTCAATACAAATATTTTAAGGAGTTTTTGATGAATCTTGTAAGTTTTTATTCCTAATGTAGTGATTATTGGCTAAGTTTATGCACTCAAACTTATTAATATTATTATTACTTATATTTAAATTATTGGTGCTCATGTTCATTGGTAATTGAAGAAGATACTTTGCTAATTTGGTGTGGCGAGACTCATAAGGCATATAGAGACAGAGCTTGTGGATATGAAATACATTGAGAGCTAGCATATATGCATTAGTACAATCTTTTATCGACAAATTAATGAATTTATCTAAAAAATATTTTTCATTTAATTTAAGTTTCTTATGCTCAATGTCCAATTATTGTGTTGTATATCTAATATAAAGTAATATTCTATAAAGTTGAGATGTCACCATTTGTTTTACATTAGTCAGAACGTAGCAAGGGAGATTATTGATCATAAATCGTTTCGACAATCAAACATAATTCACTTTAACGAGGCAATTTTGTGATGGTATATGTTGTTTATTTTTATGGCCCTTGTGTATTTATGTTGGTATATTTTTGCAATGGCAACAAAAAGCTAAGGAATTGCTATCCTAACTAATGTTCATTTTCTTTTTGAAATACAGGTGATATTAACTCCCACTCATCTTGCTATTATTATGAAATATGCAGATTTGGGGGAAATTGTTTGTGCACATCTACTTGCAGAAAGGTTCACTGAGAATGAGGTAGATTTAAATATTCTTATTTTGTTAGTAGCCAATTTTCGCATGGACTACCATTATGAACAACAATGAAATGGTAATGGAGGCTCTTTGTCACAATTCTATTATTTTAAAAGGCCAACTTTTCGTGTTCTTAAAAGCATTGGCTCCCTATCTGCAATGCTTCTCGCATTTTGGTTTTTGATTATTGTCATTTCAGACTAAAAACTTCTTCCAGCATTTTATTTTAGGAGTCCGGTATTGTTACAACATGGTGAGAAACTTACAAGATTCTACAACAACAAAAAATTTGAATAATTTTTTGTAGATATATCTTAGACATGCGCTAATCTTTATAAATTTTATCCCAAATACCATCTTTTATTTAAAGGTTCTCATTCTTCTTCAAACTTCAAGTGCCTGCGCAGCAAAGATTTGAAATTGGACGATACACTTCTTGATGGAAGTGCACCTCCATACTTGAAGATATGTTATTTTGGACAATCAAAGGTTGATGATGTTATGCTTATTTGTATAGACTTATAGTTGCTTCTATTTTTGTGACCGTAAACTATGAATAAGAAAAAAAAATTAATCTCAAATGTTATTGCTTTTTTCCGTACTTTCCACCTTACATAACACTGAAAAGCCCAAATCACCAAAGTGTGACATAACAACTTCCTAGATTACATTCCTATACCTCACTAATCTACTAGGAATTGACCTGCAACACAATTTAAGAATATTCTTCTTTAACATATATTTTCTTTTATTGATTTTGCAGCTTCCTTATAGAAATTTAGTCCAAAAATTCAGTTCCACATTCAGAAAAATGTTAGCCAAGTCGGATTTCGCGCAGAAGCTGCTGCATGATCTTAAGTTTTGTAATGAAAGGATGGCTGCTGCTCAATATTCAAGCTATTCATACTTAGAGGTAAATTAATAAAATGCTAATACATAATATTCTACATTTTACATCTTAAGATATCATGATTGAATTATGCATGAGAATAAATAGAATCAAGATAGTCGACTATCGGAGTTTAATAATACAGTGATAACTTGTATTTTTTTGATTGAAATTTGTTGAATTGTATGATAATTGTATTGTAACAAGGAATTACTACGTGGTTTTAGCCTGAGTTACTGGTGATAATTCCTCAGTTACATAAGTAATTACATCTTCTTATTACACCCTTCCATTCTTTGCCTAAGAATAAACTTTTTACTATATCGTTACTATTAGGAACCTAAAAACTATTTGTCATCATTTCAGTGGGCTACTGTTTGGTCAAGCAGGGTGGTGCTTTATGTTATGCTAGTTGGGGAATATCCTTTTGAATATTAGGAGGATCCAAAAAACTTAAGAAAAACTATTCAAATGAGTGTTTTTTTATACATACATATATCCAAAGGACTTTATAGTGTTTAGACGTCTTAGTTTGACTTTGATATTTCTCTCTCCGGCAAATAATAGCGGTACGGTTATATTGGGTTAAGTGTGTGCTTCACGTTTGTGCCATTGACATCACTTTCTAAAACTTGTGCTCTTATGGTCCATAAAATGCTGAATTGTAAATGCAAGTTTATTGACGACTTCGCTCTCACAAGATTATATAGTCCATTTTGTTTACGCGCCTTTACTTTTCAGTTGCTTGAAAGTTCTACTAACCTTTTTTATTTTCCTTCCTTGAAAAAGTTTTTTCATGTTTTGATATGTGGACTTCATGAATGTGCAGGAGTCTAATGTTTGCCATCCAGGAATTCATATTGTTTAGTATTCATTAGTAAATATTCTCTTACCTGAAAATATTGTGCAAGAGTTTGATCCGTCAGCAACTTTAAAATTCCTAAAAAAATAGCACAAAGAAAACCATAAGGGTAGCTCAGTAGAAGAAGATATTCAGAAAAATGTTACAAATTTCTATGATGTTAACGTTGAAAGATTACTTCAGTCCTCTATATGCTGCCTTTAACTTGACAATGCATCCTTCATGAATACTCGACTTTCTTTTCTGTAATGTAGATTTCTGCAGGTAATTGAGAGAAACATAAACATTGAATCATTGTCATTAATGTTATGTAAAGAGAACCATTAGTTATTGTGAAGTCAACTGAAGTTTGCATCAACAAGAGAGCATCCCTAACTTTTAATTATGATTTGTCGTCTGATAAATATGTGTAACTTCCATAAATGAATGTTTTATTTTTTCGAGAATTCGATTTTATCCATCATGTAGAATATAAGCTTGAGACAACACCAAATGGTTGATAATACATGATTGTACACCTATGTACCTTGTGTAAGTATACTGTATTTTACCTATTGGATGTCATTGCTAATTAAATAGTTGCCTAATTTATATTGCAGCTAATTAAGATATTGCCTTCTATTAATTAAGTAATTGTCTAATTTCACATCCCGTGATTATAGAGGTCTCATCGAGCAATCTTAAGTAGGCGCTATCTGTTGCCTTTCTCAAATACTACTAATACATATGTCTTAAAATTTGAGTATGGCCAATAATCTAATATTCCATTTTCTTTCTTAATATTTGTTTCTAATAATAGGTAAGTGTGTTTCCTCATCACTTCAATTTATAAATATCCAGTGCATTTACATGTTCAAAAAATAATAGGATTTGCATGCTCCTTTGTATACCGTAGTTTATTATGAAAAATTATATTTAATATTCACCATGCAACGCACGGGTACAGATACTAATAAAGAAAAGGAAGAAATTGGCTCCATTTATTCACTCGAATTGGGCCAGCTGGAGCCCATTTCTATTAAATCCATCTGCCCCATCTACCAGATCCAGATATGGCCCATACCCCCTTCATTAAAATATTGGGAAATTACCAGCTATGTCCATTTATAAGTAGCTCATTACAAAAATTGGCCAATTAATAAAATATTACTAATATTAGCCAATTAGCTATTTGTAGTAAAAAATATCAAATTTTTGCTTTGTTTTGAGTGGGTGTTATTAGAATAGATTGGGCAAACTTAAGGAGCTTGAATCTCAGTTTTGGGATAATTTGGTGAAGTTTTGAGGTGGTTTCAATTGAAAATTCGAAGTAAAAGCTGAACATGAAAAAAAATGATATGTGTATCACACTGTGTATCATTTGTGTATCACATATGTATTAATTGTGTATCACATGTATATCCATGTATACCTGTGTGTGTGATATATGCGTGATACATGTTTGATATATGTGTCGCGGAAGACTTTTTTGGACTCGATTTAGTTACGAATTTTGATACAAAACCAGTCCAAATCACCTCCAATCTTCCTCAAATTTTGTATATTGACTTATCTATATATTTTCAATGAATTTCAACTATACCCATTGAAAAAGTTCCTTTTTTGTTTAGATTTTTGGAATATTGTATAGATTTTTGTATTTCATCACCTTATTTGCTACCCCGTCCATGAAATTTCCTTTCCGTCTTGTATCTAATGTTGCTAATCACGCTTAAAAATATGGAAGGTAATTTTTGCATGTGATTCTTTGAGAGAAATAACCCTATTATTTGGTTTATGTTATAAAACAAGAAAAGAACAAGAGCAATATTGCAGAGAAAGAGAGAGAGAGGGAATTCTTATTGAATTTTGGGGTGAATTACAATGGAATAGAACCCTCTATTTGTAGGGAGAGAGTGACTTAGCCACCAAGTAATAAACCCTAGAATCTCTCTAAATATAGACATTCACCATAAATAAAATTCTATTTATAACACTCCCCCTTGAATGTCTATTCAACAGATAATGTGCCTCGTTAAAACCTTAACTAAAGTAAAACCCAGTGGAAAAAAATTCTAAAAAAGGAAAAAGAGTACACATATCTAACAATACGCCTTTTGGTTGCCTCGTTAAAAACCTTGCAAGTAAAACCCAGTGGGACAAAACCTTGTAAGGAAAAAAGAGTACAACGCGTATTAACTCCCCCTCATGAGAGCATCACTTCACATCCTTAAGCATTTGCATTCCAATCTTGTGCACCATCTTCAAAAGATCTTTTGAACGAATTTGTTTCACCTTGAAATCATCATTCCTAATAGATGTATTGTCTTCATATGATCTTGTTGGAATCGTCAGTTCAATATCTTCACATAGAGGTGAAAACTCTTGCTATCATATTATCATGCATATAGTTATAGCAAGATACATTTGTGCACAAATTGCACTGATGAAGTGGTACTTCAAGATCAAGAATTGTATATGCTTCAAGCAACTTAAATCCTTCATGGATTGTCATATAAGCCATATAAATAGACTTTAGATTTGTATCAAGTTTTCATGTCATGCCAGACATATAAGATACATAAAGGTGATAGCACACACCATTGTCTTTATACTTTTAAGTGTTTGAACTACATGTTCAAAACTACATGGCTTTCATATGAAACCAATTCTATTTGAATTGTTTCTTCAGACTTAAGATCCTCATATATATATATATATATATATATATATATATTAGCGCTATCATCGATGTCGTCGACAACTATTTATATCTAGTTCTAATTATTTTCTATAAGTACATAACATAGAGATCTCTTCATTCATATTTTCAGGTACCTGAATCTCTCTTGAGATTTATGAAGTGTTATGTCATGTGATCTTCTGGATCACTTGCCTCATTTATTATGATCATTTTGATCATTTGCTCATCTTCTTTATCAAGAAGTTTATTTGAAATCGATTGTCTATACGCTTTAAACGTACCATAGACTTTGTCCTTCTAGGACTTAATAAGAGCATTTGCAATGAGAATATAGTTACTTCCTTTGGGTCAGCAAATGCGTCTGGCATGCTTTGCAATATATTGCAGATGAATTATCTTTTATGAACTTCAAGTTCATATTATCTTATTCGAGGATCTAGATGTACACATGATAATTCATTCCACGTAACTTTTTCTCAACTGTTTATCATGTCTCCCCCTCATGTTAGAAAAACTAACTTGTTTCCTTAACTTTAAGAACTCATCTTAGTGCATTATGGTGTTAATTAAAATATACAGCGCACATCAATAATAATAAGATGAAATTATTTGGTTCCTGACCCTGAACCACTTGTGAGGGGAGAAAATAATATACTTTCGTATATAACGTATATCAAACTGATATATATTACTTTGTTCTCATAAGCAATAGTTTAGCTATTAAGTGGAGGCACTCAATAAATTATTTTGCTGAACCAACTGTGATGTAAACCAACTTATCAAGATGAACTTCTTAAAAAATCTGGAAATTATGCTCGAAATTAAATTATTGAGCAAGTTACCTCGTAAACACCATGTTGCGGATTAATAATAATCGCACATGTAACCATATCATAGATGCATCTTATGTGGTATACATGGCAGGTGAATGGGCCCATATTCACCTTTGATATTTCCAGCATTCATGAGATTCAATCCCAATTTTAATTGGTCTATTAATTAATGAGAACAAGCAATGTACGAGAATTCATAAAGAACTTTCTAGTTCTTTAATATTTACCCATGTGAATTCTCTTTTATTTTTGCACATCATACTTGAATTAACATGGCTAAATCAATTATGCCAACTGGATAAATTATCAATATTGTAAACTACAGGTTTACACCATGATGTGTGCAATTATGAATAAACACCAAGTTTATTATGATATGGGTTTTTATATCAATAAACTTCTCTTTATTGTGGCATTCTTTTGTTTGTGTAGTACAAACTGGAGAATAAAGCGGGTAGCTTTGCACATACATATTACCCCGCTACAAGTTGTAGTAATAGAAGATATTAAATTTTTCCTTTATTTATAGTCTCAATATGATCAACCGCTTTCGCGTATATTTTGGAAACTGAATAAGTTTCTTTGAGACTTACTACAACACAATACCTTATTGGTAATCAATTGTGTTTCTCCAAAATAGTAATAATTGGCTCTTCCAGAGCTCTCAATTAATTTGGTACTACCACATATTCATCAACATCCATATGGTGAATATCTCTTTTAAAGAGAAAGTTATACCATTATGGTTATGGTCAAAATTATGTGCAAGATCTGTTTCTTGCATTACCGTTGTCTTTTAACAATCACAATGCCAAAATATTTTGGCGTACAATAGGTACGTGACCAATGGCCATTCATGCCATAATAATGACATTATTTTCTTATATCATCTCAAACCTCCTTTTAGAGGTGAGTGTGGTATATTCACTACCACTAGCACATTCATATTCTTCCAAGAATAAATATGTATTCATAAATCAGATGTTTTCACATTCACATCATGAATGGACCATAATCATCTATATGTGCTTTATAAAATATCATGTCAAATCGATGACAAATATTACTTTCACAGAATGAAGGATGATTTTGAGAATCCTTATTATTCTCATTATCACAATGATGATAATTATAATTTCGTCTATTGCTACGTCCACATCCATTGATACCTTCACGGTAATAATTTTGTCTGCTTTCAGACTTATCACATATTGCTATCACATTCTCTTAAGGGAATGAGAATGGAGCAAATTCAATGGGACGAGTTTTCACTTCTTGTGCTCACGATCATACACGACTTTGATCATGGCAAGGCATAGAAATTTTACAGGTGGTTATAATTTCTTACAAACTCCATTAGAATTGTAATCAAAATTTATTGTCTTTGCTTGTATTTAAAATCAAATTATAGAATAAAAGAGAAAAATACGGTAAAATACTTACCTTAAATCCAGAATTTAATCATGAAGGAAGTTCATGGAACAATTGACAATCATTATGCTCAATCCCAAAGTTTCTACTCAATTGGTTAGAGTCTCGTGCTGATAACGTGTTATAAACAATAAAAGAACAAGAGCAATATTGCAGAGAAAGAGAGAGAGAGAGAGAATTCTTATTGAATTTTGGGGTGAATTACAATGGAATAGAACCCTCTATTTATAGGGAGAGAGTGACTTAGCCACCAAGTAATAAACCCTAGAATCTCTCTAAATATAGACATTCACCATAAATAAAATTCTACTTATAACAGTTTATCAATTTTTGTTGGCTAGTTTTGGTAAGTCTATGACTAATGGCTAGAGGTTGGTAAGTTGAGATTTATTTGGGACATTTGTGTAAGTTTCCCTAAAACATTCCCATTCCCCTTAACCCAGAGATGAGAATCAGATTTTTTTTTCCCAAACCAACTCGAAGACCAGCGTTGTTTCCACCATTTCTAGTAGGGGTGTTCATGGTTCGGTTTGGATTGATTTTTCCCTAAAAAGAAACCAAACCAAGTAAGTTGGTTTTTCAAATATTAGAACCAAACCAAACCAATTAAGTCGGGTTTTCTCGATTTGGTTTATGTCGGTTTTTCGGTTTTTTCGGTTATTTGTCGTGTTTTTCTTAAATTATAAGACATACATTACCAAACACATATTCCGGCGATCACATTTTCAGTGCAACACTATCAAATCAATTGCCCTTTGAGAAATCTATTATTTACCAAAATATATTGATGATAATTGAATCAAATAGTGATGAATAATTTAAGGACTCAATTCAAAATATGTTATTTTTAACACGAAATGGATTCTTACACTAAACAAAAAAAAAACTACCAATCAAACTAGAATGTAAAGGTAAATAACTATATTAAAAGTGCAAACTATTAACATTTACCATAATTTTTTGAAACTTTGTATAACAACATACATATATATAGGTGTAATAATAAATTTGAAATAGCTACTCCTATAGTCGGTTTGGTTCGGTTTTTTTCTTATTAAAACCAAAACCAAACCAAATTTGATCGGTTTTTAAAATTCAAAACCAAAACCAAACCAAACCAAAAAGTATCGGTTTAGTTTGGTTTTTCGGGTCTTTATGCCGAAGAAGAACGACAAAAAATAAAAACAAAGAGAGACGACCCCCCCCCCCCAAAACCTAGCTGAACGGCGCACCCCTTCCCTCTCTCCCTTCACTCTCTCTCTGAACACAAACGAAGGGAGTTCTGGTTCTGTTTAATTCCGTTATTATTGGTTTCACTCGCTCTTCATAAACTGGGGCTGTCGATTTGAAGTGTTGTGGATGCTGTGGATTTCGTTGCAGCTGTGTTCTATCGCGCTGTTTTTTCAGATCTCTATTTGGTTGATATTCCATTTCTGCTAGCTAGGTATTTACTTCAATTCATAGACTCAAATTTGTCTGATTTGGATCCTGAATATATCATTTGGTTTATTGATTTCTGTGTTCACTTGACTTGTTTGTTAGTATTACATGAGTTTATGTTGAGTTCAGTTCATGATTCTGTCGTCTTTCCTCGTACATGCTTTAAATGTGAAGTTGGTTCCAAGTAGTGAAAAATTGCGATTCTAACACCTGGAACAGCAAACAAATTTTGCAAATGAAAGGTTCTTTGGAGTTGAAATCGAGCAACACCTTTGTCTTGATTGCTTTTTGGTTGATGAATCTCATATTTCCTTTTGCTCTATATTATTACACAAGAGACTAACTGTCCCTTATATTGAACAGTTTGAATTGTCATTCCAAAGTAATGAGGAACTCTTATAAGAACATAGATAATAAAGTTAACAGAATGCCTTTATCTTGATTGCTTTGTTTCGGATAATGTACTGAACATTTTTCTTGCCAATCCATCTCCTAACCATAGTGACAGAACTTATGATAAGCTCAAACAGCAAACTTAGAAAGTAGGTAAATATCTGAACATCGTAGCTTGCTTTAGGCGCAATTAATAATAAATCCTCGCGACTATGGTACGGTTCCCATGGCATAGTTGCGATACATAAATCCAAATTCGGTTGTGCATTTCACATGACCCGATCATAACTTCGAACAATAATAAAAACAAGCATATTGTAGATTGTGGGTGCGGTTCCCGTGACGCGATTCGCAATGTGTACAAAAACAAAAAGTGCGCGACATCGTGACTTGTTCAAACAAACTCCATAAATAAATAAAAGCGGTTATAAATTTAAAAATGCACAATAGGCTTAAAACATGTAATTAATCAGATAATTAGGCCAATTATAAATAGTTGAGCGACCGTGCTAAAACCACGAAACTCAGGAGTGCCTCACACCTTCTCCCGGGTTAACATAATTCCTTACCCGGTCTTTTGTGTTCGCAGACTTTAAAACAATCTTTCCTCGATTGGGATTTAAAAAATAAAACCGGTGACTTGGGACACCATAAGTTATTCCAAGTGGCGACTGGCGACTCTGAATAAATAAATAATCCCATTTCGAATAATGTCACTTAAATTGGAAAAACTCCCTATCCCCTCGGGAAAAAGGAGGTGTGACAATCGATTGTTCCTCTACCCTTGATTTCTTCTCTGGAATTAACTGCTTCTGTGAATTTTCCTGTATGCTATCTATTATACTATGCCCGTCCATTGTATTCTTAATTGAGCCGAGCTGGAAATTTTCTGAGTTTTTCGTTTTCTTTGTCATGCTCTTTATGTGTTCGGAGTTACTAATGAATTGCCTTTTCGTTTTTTTTTAATTTCCGTCTTTCTGAGCCGAGGGTCTATCGGAAACAGCCTCTCTGCCCTATCGGGGTAGGGGTAAGGTCTGCGTACACATTACCCTCCCCAGACCCCACTTTGTGGGATTTTACTGGGTAGTTGTTGTTGCTCTTTATGTGTTCGACAATTTGCTCTGATAAGAGAAAACAGAAACTATAGCCATCGCCGACGTGGTGCAGGTAATTGGCTAAGTTGTTCTAACACGGCAGTTTAGGTGCCGCACCCGTGTCGACACGACACTAGTATGGGGGTGGATATGAGATCTGTACCGGATATGGTCAAACAATTTTGGGAACTTTGACCACGACAGAAGAAAAAATTCGAGACGAGATACAATTTGATTCCCGAAATCAAAACCAAAACTAGGGTAAATTTGAAGAGAATAGCATATACCTTATCTAGGAAATCAATCCTTTACATATCTATAACTTGAGAATAAAAAATAAATACGTACTTTCAAGCTATACGTAAACGTAAGTATTCCACATTTTTTTATAATTTAGAGATATTTTTATATTTTTTGAATTATTTTTAGCTAGATCCCCGCACCTGTATCCGTACTAGGATCCGTATCCCCGAACTAAGAATTTACATTTCGAAGGATCCGACCTCTAGATCCGCACCCGTGTTGGACACCTGCACCCGTGTCCGAGCAACTTAGGTAATTGGTATGTTAGCTGAATTAAATTTAGCTTAATCCCGATACATCAATTTTTGCTGGTAAATTTTGGGTTAAACTAGACATTTATTTTTGAATTTTCTGCGGTCCGGTTAGCGAAGGGGAGCCTTGGCATAACGGGTAAAGTTGCTATCATGTGACCAGGAGGTCACAGGTTCAAATCGCGGAAACAGCCACTTGCAAAAATGCAAGGCAAGGTGGCGTACAATAGACCCTTGTGGTCTGCCCTTCCCGGATGTTGCGCATAGCGGGAGCTTAGTGCACCGGGCTGCCCTGGTTAGCCTGTTAGGCTGAGTTTCTTGCCTCTTAATATCTGCTTAATTAGTGTGTATCTTATCTTATTTAAGCACTTGAGCCTTTCGAGTAAAAGAAGCATTGTTATATCTGACAGAACTCATCTGCTTCTCTATCATTGCCTTGGGACAGTTTGATATAACTCTATCTATGGATCCGTCCCTGATTTATTGAAGTTGTATTTTGGTTAAAACGGAAGGTTATTTACAATTTGAGATAAATGGGCTTCTCTTCTTAATTCTTGCTCATCTGTTTCCAATTATATCTTGCAGAAATGCCTGTTTTGGCAAGTTCAGTGTTTTCCTCAGCCACATGGCCACTGTGCAACCCATCAAAGATTAAGCAACACTCTAGTACACCCATCTTTAGGAGGCTGACTTTAACAAGATGTCAAGCCAAAAGATGGTAAGATTTTCTTTGACAATTTGACGATCAGCTTCTGTGCAATTGTAAGGCTTTTCACTAGGTTAACTCTATTCTTGACGCTAGCTGTGATTGTTATGATATGTACAAAGAGCTAGTCCCATATGCCAATGCATGGTCTTGGCAAAAGGCCATTGTTGACAAGAGGAAAGCACAAATTATAAGGAATGAGGATCTTGCAGACACACTCATTGTACTGCAGCATCAGCCTGTTTATACCTTGGGTACTGGTAGCTCTGAAGAAAATCTACATTTTGACATAAAGAATGCTCCATTTGAATTGTACCGAACAGAACGTGGTGGTGAAGTAACTTACCATGGCCCTGGTCAGGTACATTTCACTTGCTGCCTACTTCCCCAACTATCTTGATGCAGTATGATCCTCATTTTTCGTTGTATACTCTTCGGCCGACTGAATAGGTTGTTTTTAATGCTTGATGACAATGATTCAAGGGGTTGCAAAGTTTCTATTCTAAGTTTTCTAATCAGATGTTGGTAAGTCAAAATGGGGTTTTGACAAGAATGCTGTGATACTCCGCTGCGTAACTGTTGGTGCAGGGATGTTTAGATGGCGTTAGGTTTCCCCTTTTTGAATATATTTACTTAGGATTACAAATGTGCTTAAAGACTTTGAAAGTAGAAGAATCATGTGTTCGTTTGAGCTCTTACTGACATATAATGCTTTTATCTGAAAATGTAGCTAGTTATGTACCCAATCATCAATCTCCGGTATCATAAGATGGACCTTCATTGGTACCTCAGGAGCCTTGAGGAGGTCATCATACGAGTTCTTTCTTCATCATTTTCTATGGAGGCTTCAAGAATTGATGGCTTAACTGGTGTTTGGGTTGGTAAGTTCTGAGTCACCATATCATTTGAGCCTATATCAGTATGCAATGGTATTATCAGATATTTCTAGACAAGATATTAAGATGCTGTGGTTATCGAGAAACTTTTGGATTAGGTGAAAATAGTTCGTTAACATAATTTTTCATTGAAGGTTCCCCATGTGCTCTGGGGCATGTGAATGGCGTTGGTGACTTAGAACATCTTGTAAGAGTTGCCTAGTCAAGAGAACTGGCCACTTCAGCTCAGTTACTTACATTGTTGTTCTTCCCCTTCCACACACCTCACACACGAACCTTCTCTTCTTCCTATTTTTATCCCTCAACTATTCTATATCATTATTATTAATTCTGAAGGGAGGCGTGAAATACTGGTCTAACACTGTCTTCTTTCAGAGGGTCGGAAATTAGCTGCAATTGGTATTAGAGTATCTCAATGGGTCACGTATCATGGCCTAGCGCTGAATGTCACCACAGATCTGGCACCCTTTCAGCAGATAGTTCCATGTGGGATCCGTGATCGTCAAGTTGGAAGCATAAGGGGAATACTGAAGGAGTTCTCAGTCTCTACAGAAAACCATCAAGACACTGATGATGTCCAACTTATTGATATTGCGCATAAATCTTTAGTTAAAGAGTTTTCTGAAGTTTTCCAAGTTGATATCCATTGTAAACCTACACCTATTTTAACTTCTCGAGGAGAAAACCATTCTCGTGGCTTGACTAAGAAAAAGCTTATTCTTGAAGGGTGAATTATTCAAGAGATTTTACAAAGAATGATCAGATTTGATGCAATATTTTCAAGCGATTTGTCTGATTGATCTAAATTATGAGCATTGCAATTGATACTTTAATATGGATGCAGAGCAGTATGCTTTTGGCGTGTCGAACATATATGGCACTGATTAAGTGTTTATTATCATCAAACTCATTATTCCTGAAACAAACTTCTCTTCTTCCTTTTTGGATAAGTAAAAAACTTATTAACAAGGTGTAAAGTGGCAAAATATTCTTTTGTTGTATTTGGACATTTGTTCTGTGGCTTCCTTTCTATGTGGTATGGAGCTGCGTTATGGTTTCCTTCCTGTCTGGTTTCGATCTGCAAGTCATTTGCCAAAATTCTGCTTAAAAAAGAAACGGTATCAGGACCAAATACTGCATCAGATAATTGGACTAATGCAAACTCAAAGTTTCTATAGAACAAAAGAGAAAAGGATCAACATCTTCATCTACAAAGATTAGTAGTTTTCAGAAACAGGTCTTGAAGGAAAGAGCCTTTGAAGAAATGTAAGCAACGACCATAAGCAAGTTATTCCTAAGACTTGGAAAGTCACTATCAAAGCAACCAATGCTCCATTTCTGTCAAACAACTCGGGAGTGACAGGAGCTCCGCTCATGGCAAACATCAGCTTCTCCACAAAATGTACGGATCTTGTCAACTGATATATCCTGTAAACCTGCAAACATTTGAAATCCTCAATTCCCTGTTCTACCTCCCCCGACAAGAAAAAAGGAAAAGAGTAGCAGTATGCATACCTCAAAAATAATTGGCACCACAGGCCAAGAAGATGATCCATGTCTGTCAAGAAATTTCTCGAATAAATATTGTACCAAACAGCTAAGCAGAAAAGGAGCCACTGCAACCAAGCCTGGCAAGCCAAGTGAAGGCCAGGTAACATAAAGAGCAAAGAGTGGGGCAAAAATCTTAAACCCCATTACAAAGAAAGCAGATGTTATATATCCCTTTAGCCCAGTAATGAGGCTCCATCTCTTTGCACTGAATTGTAGATATGGCTTCTGAACATGGTCAGTGACCCGAAGGTATGTCGCAAGGCCAATATAAAACATGACCTCAGAGAAAAATGAAGACACAATTTCTGCAAAGACATGTAGATTTCATTAAATTTTCACATGTATAAAAGCAGGTGCATCACAGTTCCATGGCTTGTACAATTTGGAAAATTTCAGTTCTCCAAGTCTGATAACATGCTACCTTCTAGTAATGGTAAAATAGGAAGAGATTCTATTACATGATACAACTCTTCGACCAGCAAGATGCTTTTAGGTGGAAGAAAACTGACCATAAAATCAATATTCAAGATATCATAATGAGCTTAAACAAGCAAGCTACACATCGACCGAGCTTGCCTATTAAAACTATCATAACTACCAGAACCTATCCAGCTAGCCCAAAGTAACACTTTAACCTACATTTCAAAGTTGGGCATTTTTACTACATGCAGCTGATACAACAATCATAAACATAAAAGCAGAGGAATCTTCTGAGACACTAAATCTTGTTTTCCATCAGCTTAGAGCATACTGCTAATTACATATAGTGGGGATGTATCTGATTAACCATTTTAATTGTCTGAGCTAGTAGCTTCTACTCTCCATGAATGAATAGAATAGATGATTGCTAACAAACCATAGGAACTAATATGCGTTATCCCAAGAGAGACATACAGTTCATGATCGGATACCGTTGATAAGTCGAGTATTTAATAGGTATCAGCTAGATAACCACAACATTCAAGCTTAAGAAATTAGCATTGTCCCACTTCTTTGTTCATTAACAAGCTAAAAAATTATTCCTTAAATCTGAAAGGAGATATCCTAAATCATGTTATAAAGTTTGACTAAAATATTCCTCATTATACCATGAAAACATTCAAAGCTGATGATTGGTTAACATCATTTCTACAAATTTATATATCCAATCACTAGATTAGTCTGCACCACGAATTGCATATCCAGTCATTGGTTACAGAAATCAGCATATATAAAGTAACAACCAACTTCAAACTCAACTTTTTGCATACCTGCAAAGGTCGCGTTCTTGATTAAGTCATCAACTGCAACAGCAATGAAGAACCGAGGAAGCACTAAAGAAGAGATCAACGCAATAGGAGCAAGAACCCAGAGAAAGGAGCTTCTTTTTTCCTCAAAAGGGGCTGACACCAACTTACTTTCCTCAATCAGTTGGTGAGTAAGCCCGTGGAATGAAACAGAACCCGATTTACCCCGAAATGGTTCAGATCCATTACTGGCGATTACGCTTACACTCCTACTTTCCCTGCCATCATAATTTAACTTCTCCGGAGGACTAGAATTAGAGGCATACACTATCAACCCCTTCTTCAGTGATGGAATAACTGTAGTAAAAAATAGACCATATTGAAGCAAAGCAAAAAAGACTATATTTTGAGGCAATATAGAGGTACATAGAAGAGGAAATTAGAAAGAGAGAGGAACTTTGCATTCCAACTACGCACAATAGTATCTTTAAAGCAATATAGACACTCCAACAGAGGAAAATTTCAAAGAAACAAGAAAATTTACATTTCAACCCAGAATATTATCTTTAAAGCAACAAAATAAAACCCAAAAGAGAAATTGAAAGGAAGCAAGGAAATTTACATTTCAACCCAAAATACTATCTTTAAGTCAATAATAGGCATTCAACAGAAGAAATTGCAAAGAAAACGAGAAAATTTGCATTTTAACCCAAAATATATCTTTAAAGCAATAAAATAAAACCCAGCAGAGGAAATTGAAAAAAAAGAAAATTTACATTTCAAACCGTTTTGAGCAAAAGGGTTTCTTTTCTCCAATCGAACATAGCTTCTGCCATTGTTTTTCCGCACCAGAGATGACACAGAAACCTAAATAGAATTAACAAAATTTACAAGTGTATATACAGATAGCTATAGGCTAAAAACAAAAAAAAAAAAAAAAATACTTACATTGTGAAACTGGAATTGAGAACATTTGGGGATTGAAGCTTCATGTTGAAGCAAAGAACAAGCAGATTGCAGGTTCATATTTTGTTTTTTTTAAGGATAGTAGTAAACCCTAAACCCCATTTGAGCTCCTTTCTTTTTTTCTTTTAGATTCCAAGTATTAATTTACAAACCTCCCCGTATGTTTACTATAATGACACATGGCCTCATGCAGTTTGCAATATTACGGACACCTTATCCCATATTAACGCATTTGAACATCCGAGTCCACCAGCTAAAAGCTACTCTCTTTGTTTCAATTTATGTGAATTTATCATTACTACTTATTGGGGAAGTTAATGTCCCAATTTTACTTAGGATCTGTTTGAAAAATCATCAGGTAATTCAAATTGGTGTAATTACTAGCAAAGGCAGAGCCAGAATTTCAAGTTTATGGATTCATAATTCTAGTTGTTTTAAGCTTTGGGTTCTAAATTAATAATTTAGATATATTCAATGAATTTTGTAAGACAAATACATGGTTTGAACCAAAGCTACTGAGTTCGACCGAACCCGCTCGGTAAACTCTAGATCCGCCCCTGATTACTAGGATAGTAATTACACAGTGTTATAATTACGATTACCTGTTTGTTTGTCATAATATAATTACAGTGTAATTACAAGTATAATTACATAGTTAAATTAAATTTTATATATAAAGTTAATTAACAAAAATTAAAAGTTAAAATTTAACAAATATATACCTTTATAAATAATATTAATTTTGACATCTAAGATAGATATTGTTTCTTGAAAATATATTAAGTAATAATCATATATTTGTAACTAATATTGTAAAATTACTTGATATATATTTTTCAAAATTAACAATATTTTACTTTATCAATAATAAAAACTACAAGTACATATTTTGTAACAACATCATGGATTAATATTTATAAATATTATGCCATAATTTTAATTATATATTTTACGTAAAAATAATATATCAACTCTAATTGAAAAATGAATGGCATGCCATCTTAACTAATAAGTGAATACTATTAAAGCAAATAAAATAGAAGCGAAAATATAACATAAATTCAAAAAGAAAAAATTAACATAATACTCTTATGTAAAATTACAACATAACATAAACTAAGTTTCAACATAGTTTAAGTAAATATATTCAAAAGAAAAGGAAAATATAATTTTATAACCTCATTCAACAATGAGATTCTACTTAATGACATCACTCATATATGCTAAGTTTATTAATGATCCTTTCTTTTTAATATTAGGAGGAGGAATTTCAAAAAAAGAAAAAAGAATAATAGCACAATTGTGCGAAATAAAAAAGAAGAAAAAAATATGAGCAACTACATGGAACCACAAAAAATAAAGATCGAAAAATGAGAATATTATTTAAATATTAAAAAGTAATCTATCCTTTTAACATATTTAAGTTTGCATATAACCTCATCATAATAAAGTTCAACTCTAATAACATCACTCATTATAAGTCAACAACAACAACAACAACAACTATCCAGTATAATCCCACCAAGTGGGGTCTAGGGAGGGTAGGATGTACGCAGCCTTACCCCGACCCTTCCAGGGTACGGAGACTGTTTCCGAATGATCCTCGGCTAAAGAAGGTGAATGAGGCCCTGATAGCAAGTGATAGCAAGACAAATAGTTAGAAAACTAAATCGGAGATAACAACAAAGAATAGCAAGATAGTACCGATAACAAGTAATATCAAGATAGTATATTTAGATAGATAAGTCCAAGGCAGCACACGAGAATATGATGAAGTCCTGCTAGCAAACTACGGAATTATCGAAGGTAAGTAGTAACAGAACAAGACACGCGGCTATAGCAAACTAAGGAAAAAAGGGTACCATACTAGCACTAATACTATCGAAATAGGGAAGACCAAGGAGAGACGCCCAACTACCTACTAACCTTCCACCCTAATCTTCCACCTCCACACCCTTCTATCTAGGGTCATGTCCTCGGTCAGCTCAAGCTGTGCCATGTCCTGCCTGACCACCTCACCCCAAGACTTCTTAGGTCTACCTCTACCCCTCCTCTCACCTCCCAAGGCCAACCGCTCACATCTCCTGATTGGGGGATCTGTGCTTCTCCTCTTAACATGCCCAAACCATCTCAACCTTGCCTCACGCATCTTTGCCTCCACAGGGGCCACTCCCACCTTGTCCCTAATAACTTCATTCCTAATTCTATCCAATCTAGTATGCCCACACATCCATCTCAATATCTTCATTTCCGCTACTTTCATATGCTGGACATGTGACTTTTTGACTGGCCAATACTCTGCCCCATACAACAGTCGGTCTGACCACTATCTTGTAAAACTTACCCTTAAGTTTCAACGGCACGTTCTTATCACACATTATAAGTCAAATGACTTATTTTTTCTAAGATTACGAGGTATAATGTTTTAGAGAACTTAGAATAATAACATAGCTAAGTGTATTAAAAACAAAGAAAAATAAGTAAAAACGAAATAAAATATGAGAAATTATGTAGAAACGCGTACAGTAAATGTTAGGAAATAAGAAAATAAAAATGTAAAAAATATATATTTGAATTTTTTTTAAAGTTTAAAAAAATTAGAAGTAAAAAAAATAGAAATAAAAAGTAAACTAAAAAGAAAAAAAAAGAGTTTCAAAAAATAACCTGGGAATTACATCATGTAATTACTAGCAATTTTCAACTCTCCTTGAGAATTGCAGAGTGTAATTACACCCCCCAGTTACACCTAATTACATGCTGACCAAGTAATTACTTGGTCGGACAAACATGCCAAAACTGTGTAATTACACCCCAAATTCAATTACATGGTGGCTTTCCAAACATGCCTTTATTGTTTGGTCTTTCCTTTAAAATCATGAGTATTGCCTATGCTTTTGCTCCTCTCGATGTGTCTATTGAAATGCTTCTTTTTTTCCATCTTTTCTTGAATTGGTAATATATTGGAAATAACATTTCTACTTTCTCAAGATAAAGGTAAGGTCTGCTAAAATACTACTCTCCCCAGACCTCACTTGTAAAATTATACTATATTTATTATTATTGTTGTTGTTGTTGACGTGCTATTGAATAGTTCCGGTGAAAGAAGACTAGTGAATGCCGGCGTCGTAAATCATTTAAAATTAAAAGTTATGCTAAGTAATACAATAGTGAATATATTTTTTGTAAAGATAAATCTTTTCGACGGTTATGTAAACCCTTCCTCCCTTATTGTTAAACTTGCTACTAAGTATAAGTTTTTGGGAGGATAACAAAGTAAAACTCTTCCACAAGTTTGACATCAAGTGTGAAATGTAACATAAAAATGAGTTTTGCAGGAATTCTACCTAAAATCCCGGGCATATCAAATTCTTAAAATAATGAGACTAGTGATATGAACCTAGGGTAATTAGTGTGATTTACTTAAGTTAGTGGGTGTATCTGTAAGTATTAGAAGTTAGTAACTACCTACATGTGGGTTAGCTGTCAGATGTTAGTTAGTGGTTAGATATGTGTATATATATAGTGTAGTGTATAGAACAGAGGTGTAATTCATTCTTCTCTTTACTGAATGAAAGAAGAAGCTGTGAGCTCAATTTCCTCTTCCTGAGTCATCTGTGTGCGTGTGTGAGTTTCATCATGGTATCAGAGCCACACAGCTATTAGTGTGGTCTCTCCATTTCAATATTCGAATTTTACATCAGAAGCTCACTGAAGATAGCATCAATGGCATAAATTAACAACGAATTGCCGCGAAAACTCGGTCACAACCATCCTCTGTTTTTGAATGCAAATGACAACTCTGGAGTAGTATTAATCTCCTTACAACTACAAGGACCGGAGAGTTATTCTGGAGCCGAGCAATGCGAATTGCGATCCTAGGTCAAAACAAGCTAGGGTTTATCGACGGTATATGCAAAAGGGAAAATTACGGTACAAATCTCGTAGATCCTTGGGAGAGGTGCAACGCAAGTGTATTATAATGCATAATGAATTGTGTGTCACCGGAGCTGGTCAGTGGAATCGTTTACTCGTCAAATGCAACGGCTGTCTGGAATGGTCTAAAGGAACGCTTTGACAAAATTGATTGTTCAAGGATTTTTCAAATTCACAAAGAGATTGCAACTATTAATCAAGGTACTGCATCAATATCCTCGTATTTCTCAAAATTACGATTGATGTGGGTAGAGTTTGATAGCTTAGCACCAGCACCGGGATGCGATTATGCAAAATCGAATGAGTCAATAGCATTTATGGAGAGATTGAAGCTATTGCAGTTCCTAATGGACTTGAACGAGACATATGAACAAGCTCGCAGTCATATATTGATGATGGTACCAGTTTCTTCAGTGAATAAAGCATACTCAATGTTAATGGAGCTTGAGAGTCAAAGAGCCATGACCAATCATCCAGACATGACTGGGGGAGGTGATACAACTGCCTAAATGACAACTAGAGGTGGTGCTCCATTTAGACCTAAAAGACGCTATAATATATACTGTGATTTTTGCAAAATGAAAGGGCACACTCGAGAAAACTGCTACAAAATTATTGCTATCCAACAAACTTCAAGACTAAAAAGAAAGGGGGATTGAACTTTGCTAATTCTGCATCAGTTGAAGATGCTCAACCACAGCACTGGGGAACAAGAATGCATCTCAATTCAATGATAGGGCCACCACATCATCAAACTTTGGCATAGCACCAGTGTTTACTCAAGAATAATTCAACCAGATCTTGAAGATGCTGAATAAAGAAGGAGTGCCAGACACCTCAGCCAATACGGCAGGTATGTCCTATTGCAGTGCTTGCTTGGTAAGTGATACAACTAAGTCTCACAGTTGGATTATAGACACTAGAGCAACAAATCATATGACCTCCATTTATAGCCTATTGTCAAATACAATAGAAGTGATGAAGAACAATAGCAAAATAGTAAATTTGCCTAATGGAACCAAGGTAGCAGTATCACACCTTGGCAATTGCAGAATAAGAGAAAACCAGGAAGTCAAAAATGTGTTGTATATTCCCGATTTCAAGTACAACTTGTTGTTATTCTCTAAATTGACAAGGGAAGTTAAATGTATGGTTGCCTTCTTTCCTGGCTTTTGTGTGTTCCAGGACCTCTACACTGGAAAAGTGAAGGGGATCGGTAGAAAAGCTGATGGACTCTACCTACGAACTACTATAGATCTAATAAGAGACAAGAAAATAAGCCCACACACTCATTGATTGCTGGACTGTACCAACACACATTGCAGCTTTAGCATAGGAGTAAGGGGAATCCCTCTGTAAGAATCATGAGAAAACTACTACCCATTAGTGAAGAAGAATGTAAAAATATATTAAATAACTGTGATGTATGCCTTTTGGTAAAACAAGCAAAGTTACCATTTCCTACCAGTAACACTAGAGCAGAAGGTGTGTTTGAGTTGCTACATATGGATATTTGGGGACCATTTAGAGTACATACCTATGATGGTAATAAATACTTCTTAACAATAGTTGATGATCACTTAAGAGTGACCTGGATTTACTTGTTGAAACTAAAGTCGGATGTGATAGTAGTAATCAAAGACTTTCTGCTAATGGCACATAATCAATTCAAAAACAAGGTAAAGAGGATAAGAATTGACAATGGAACGGAATTCATTAATTATGAATGTGCTAGCTCATTTAGTAGTCTTGGGATCATATATCAAAGATCATGTCCATATACACCACAACATAATGGCGCAGTAGAAAGGAAGCACAGACATTTACTGGAAGTGGCTAGAGCGGTAAAGGTTTTAGGGATATATCCCTCTTAACTTTTAGTGTAAGTGTGTATTGATGGCAGCCTACTTAATTAACAGGATGCCAACCCAGTGCTTGCAGGGAAGTCACCTTTTTAGGTGTTTCACAAAAGAATCCCCTCAATGGATCACATAAGAGTTACAAGATGTCTATGTTATGCTGTTTCATCAGTTGTAGGAAATAAATTTCAACCCAAAGCACTGGCCTGTGCCATGATGAGGTATTCAGCAGTTCAGAAGGGGTACTTGTCATTTGATCTGACTAACAAAACTTTCTTTGTTAGCAGGAATGTCACCTTTAGAGAGTGTTTTTCCCTTTAAATCTACAGGTGTTGCTAGAACTCCCTTGTTTGTTCCTAGTCAATGGCCACATGATGAAGAAGTCACTATGCCAATTGCTTCTCAGAATGGTGCACCTGATACTGGTGAAGGGAATGGGATTATTGAACCAGATGCCGCTCAAGGATCACATAGTATTCAGGAAGTTGCACACTATGACAGTGACATTAATGAAGAATCAGCAACTCTCTACTAAGAAGATGACATGGCTGACATGCCATATGCAAAACCTGCTATTAGAGAAACAGCTGAACATGTTGATTCTACATCAGAGATTGTAGATGGAGACATAAATCATAAAGCTGAAGTTGAAGTTGCACAACCTTACCCAGCTCACAATGCCCAGAATTCAGATACTTCTCTGAGAAGGTCTTCTAGGGACAAGGCTCCACCACTTTGGCTAAAGGACTATGTAGCTACAAAAGCTTCTAGTTCATGTGTTTACTCACTAGACAACTACATGAGCTATGAAGGTCTGTCACCCAAATACTAGGCACACATATCAGCCTACTCAACAAGTGTTGAGCCTACTTATTTCCATGAGGCATCACAATATCCCAAGTGGAATTGATGCAATGAAAGCTGATCTGTATGCTTCCAAGGAGAACAAGACTTGGATTATTATGTCTCTTTCACCAGACAAGAAGGCAATAGGATGTAAGTGGGTTTACAAAATAAAATACAAAGCAAATGGAACAATAGAAAGGTACAAGACAAGGCTGATGACTAAAGGGAATAATCAGAAGGAGGGCCTTGACTATCAGGAGACTTTTTCTCCTGTTGTCAAGATGGTCACAATGAGAGTGGTTCTCTTTATTGCAGCAGTTCAAGGCTGGCTCATTTATCAGATGGATGTGCACAATGCTTTCCTACAGGGAGACCTTTGTGATGAAATGTATATGCAGATTCCTTAAGGCTTTGCCAGCAAGGGGGAGTCAGGCATGGTATGCAAGCTTATTAAGTCCCTTTATGGACTAAAACAAGCATCAAGGCAGTGGAATGTGAAGCTTGTGGAAGCATTAGTACAGTCAGGATTTGTACAAAGTCAACTAGATTATTCTCTGTTGACAAGGAAGATTGGACAGAAGATAGCAGTGGTTCTTGTCTATGTTGATGATCTACTGATCACAGGCAATGGCAAAGGCTTGATCTTGGAGACAAAAGGCATTCTGCAGCAAACATTCAAGATAAAAGATCTAGGAGAATTGAAGTTCTTCCTAGGAATAGAGTTTGCAAGATCCAACAAGGAAATTCTTATTAGGCAAAGAAAGTATGCTTTTCAGCTTATATCAGAATTGTTTAGGGGGAGCTAGATCATCATGGACTCCTCTAGAGTGCAATCTGAAGTTAACTAGCAAGGAATATGACAATCATGTGGGAAAATGGGGAGATGAACTCTTAAAAGATGTTGCCTCATATTAGAGATTGATAGGCAAACTACTATACCTCACCATGACAAGGCCAGACATAAGCTTTGATGTACAAACCTTTAGTCAGTTCTTACAATAGCCCAAGAGAACTCACATGGAGGCAGCATTGAGAATAGTGAGGTACATAAAAAAAAGAACTAGGAATGGGTGTCTTATTGTCAATCAAGCCAGCAACTCAACCCAATGCCTACTGCGATGCTGATTTGGCTTCATGCCCAAACACCAAAAGATCAGTGACAGGGTACTTGGTAAAGTTTGGGGATTCATTCATATCCTGAAAATCAAAGAAGCAGACAACAGTCTCTAAAAGTTCAGCGGAAGTTAAGTATATGAGCATGGCTTTTGTAGTATCAGAGGTTATTTGGCTAATCAGACTGTACTTAGAACTTGGTGTCCAATTGAATTTGCCTGTGACACTGCTATGTGATAGCAAGGCAGTAATTCAGATTGCTGGGAATCCAGTTTACCACGAGAAAACAAAGTATATAGAAATCAACTGTCACTTCATAAGGTAGAAGGTTCAGAATGGGAGTGTAGCACCAAGACATGTGCAATCAAGAGAGCAACAGGCGGATATTCTAACAAAAAGACTTGGCAGACCACAACATGAATACTTGGTTTTCAAGCCGAGGCTGCTTAATATCTTTGCATCCTCCAGCTTGAGGGAGAGTAATGAGACTAGTGATATGAGCCCAGGGTGGTTAATGTAATTTACTTATGTTAGTGGGTTTATCTGTAAGTATTAGAAGTTAATAACTATCTACACGTAGGTTAGTTGTCAGATGTTAGTTAGTGGTTAGATATGTGTATATAAGTGTAGTGTATAGAGCAGAGGTGTAATTCATTCTTCTCTTTACTGAAATGAAAGAAGAAGTTTTGAGCTCAATTTCCTCTTCCTAATTCATCTGTGTGCGTGTGTGAGTTTCATCATAAAATTTAGGAGTCTTTTTGGTTCATTAAACTATTTTCAGGGAATGTAATCTCAGAACTAGAACTTTATATAATTATATATTATATGTTAAACACCCTTAACATAATTGAGTGAGGTAGTTCAATGGTTCAGGGAGTTCAAAGTGACGTGTGGTTCACGGGTTCAAAATACTGCTCATTTTATTCGCCAAAACTAAAGGGAGACCACCATGTGTAATATATTAATTCTTTTCAATTTAAAAATTTTTCTAATAAAATAACTCTTAAATTTTGTGTAGAAATAAATAACTAATCTTAAAAGTAATTTTTTACTAAAATTTATTTCTTAAATAAATTTTATAATTTATAAGTCAAATCTATAAAAGTTTCTTCAACAAAACTCTCTACAAAATACAAATTCTCTCTACTCTTCCTTTTTTGTTTGGTTTTATACTTACTTTTATTAGTAAATTTTTTAATGTTGTCCTTTTGCCATTTTAATTTTGATTTATAAAACTATAGTTCTATAAAAAGTTTTTTTAATTGTTTAGCTAAATATTGCGTAGTTTGATTTAAAATTTTTGGTACACTATTCATCGCCAAAAAGATTATTGACTTGTTTAAAGTTTGAACACTCTGGACGGAATTCCTGGCTAAGCTAGTGCATGGGATTGCTCCAAAACTTTGGTATAAAATTTATTTTAATATTAGCTAATACCCACAACCAAATACGATATAAATAAATATAATCCCAAGTTTTATATCGGGATTAGTATCTTTATCCCAACCACCAAATGATAGTACTTACAAGACAGTCTTCTTCACGTAGCCAATTCTTCTTATGGACTAGTGGCTCATATAGGTTATATAGGGGTAATAAGCAAAGGTTTGGTAACTTTATCGCATGGTTTATGTGCAATTAATAATCCTTTTCCGTAATAGTAGTTATAAATATACACCTAAGCTTGCTTCTACAATATGATTCAAACTGATATACGCTCTTAACTAATTACTGATTCAAGAACTCTGAAAACTTAAACCTCTTTGTCCTATACTTATCAATATAGAAAAACTGTTGAAATAGGTTATATAAATCTGTTTCCCCTCTTTTGGATATAATTCTGTCGCGTTCAATTATCATATACGTGAAAACAAAAAATTTGGTCCCCATGCAATTATATATTGTAAATTGTGTGGGGCTTGAGCTTGACATTAAACTACTTTTACTACACAAATCGTGAAATGATGTGGACAACTTTTGTAACTTTAATATTTAACATGGAAGTCTTTTATAATTCAGTAAGATGTTGTGTAATTATATAAAATTCTTACTTAACACCTGAGTCGATCTCTACCCTTCGAGTAGGGGTAAAGTCTGCGTACATTCTACCTCCTCAAACCTTACTTGTGAGATTTTACTAGGTTGTTGTTATTGTACTTAATAGTTTGGGTCGAATAAAGTAATGCTATCAGTAGAACACACAAGTTTACATATTTAGTTCGTAGAACATAACAGTGTTTCTAATGAAACAGAATTTCTTAGTGTTATTCTCTATTGCAAAAAGAAACACAAAAAACTCTCACTTTATTTCATATTCATGCTTGGAATTATCTATTTAATTTCCAACATAGACTTTCAATGATATTTGAGAGGTAAAAAAGAAACAACCCGTATAATCCGTAAAACTTAGTTGCAAAGTTCAAACACACCAAATTAAAGACTATTTTTTTTAGAATGTAAAGTTTACCGAGACACAGTATATGGAAAAGCTTATTTAGATCGAATATTTATACTAAATTATATTAATTTATTATATTTAGGTGGAAAAAAAGTTTGAACAAACATAAAAAGTTAATCTAGGTCAATTAATAAAAATTTATATGTATATTATATATTTTCTAATTTTGTGTAAACACCGATGTATACAGTAATAATCGGCTTGGCTAATTTTGTATGACTAACCGAAATCGGGATGGCAGATCAAGACTTGGCCTCGGTTATATCGAACCATGGTACGAAGATGGATTGGTAAGCTCGTAGATCAATGGCTGATCAAGATCAAGACCAGCCGTGATCGAGACCGAAGCAAGAAAGAGATCAAACGAGATCGAAGGGAGCCTGCTAGGTCGATGTATGCGGCTAAATCTGAGAGCCCGATTTTGCGACCGTCGTGCCTTGCCGTAGTTTCACCTCGAAGGCCTGGGGCGCAGCTCGAGGTTCGCCTTCGAGATTTCTTTATGACCGGCCACGGGGCCGCGCAAATGATGGTTACCATGAACTAGCGGGAAGTTCCCAAGGCACGTGACCAGAACTGACAATACCTGCAAGAGAAATACTAGTCTGTACCAGACTAGACTAGTAAATAGCTGTGCCGGCTATATTTCTTTGTAATAATTACTCATGTACTATGTTGGGATTTTCCTTCCTATATAAAGGGGATCCTTGTCATTTTGTAAGGGAGGACATATACAACAACACATTCAATACAAGAACAGGAACATTCTCTGCTCTCTAACTTAAACATACTCTCTATTTGGTTCTATTGCCTATATTCATTATCTTACTTGCATTCATTACATTTCATTAATTGTCCTTCATTTATTGTTCATTATTGATCATAAAGATCCGCCATCAAAGCTCTCATAATCGTTAGTCCTTCATCGACTGCCCTTGGCTAAGCATCCAACTCGACCTCGAGGCCCCGTATATGCCAGCTCGAGGCCCCGATTTCCAATCATTCGGTTTGGTTATTATACTATTTTCAAGCTCTTATCTTATTTTTCTAATCTTTTACTTAGCATTTATTGCCTAACAACTAGCATAAAAATAAATCACGTATTTTTAGAACCACAAAATCAAATCTAACTATTATTACCATTTTCAAGGTAAACAGTTTGGCGCCCACCGTGGGGCTAAAAATAATAGTGATTGTTTTCTTGCTGGTTTACTACATAACGCAAGTTATCGTTCACGCTTTTTCTTGTCCAAAGAATCTTTGATTTCAAGTCAAAATGTCAAACCCAGTGAATGCACTTGAGAACAACGTTCCTGAGGACCATGGAGAGAATGGTGTAGCTATTTCAGGCGTCGGCGTACCACCGCGAAACCCCGAGGATGCACCAGAACCAATTCACGTGGACGTGGTCTCGCATAACGCCCAACATGTCGATATAAGCTCCCACACCAACAGGAGTATCCGCAAAGAGAACCAACAGGAAGCTCGGAAAAATCCAGCCCGGGAAGAAAGAGAGGCAGACGGGAGAAACGGAACGGAAAAACCTCAGCACATCGTTCATATGATCATCGGAGGGCCCGACGTTCCCCAAGGGCCCGTGATCAAGCGGGCAACGATTTCCATCGCAATGGAAGGGCAAATTCGGGGCCGCATGCCCGAGGATGTCCTTGCCTTCAGTGAAGAGGACTTCGAGACCTTGTCCCATTCCCATAACGACGCGCTGGTAATTTCAGTTCTCTTGAATAACGTTCAAATTAAACGTGTACTCGTACTTGGCGGTCTCGGAAATAGCGGTAAATGGGGTCCTAGTCCGAGAAGAACAAGGTACGCAATTCCCTGTTTACTATGTTAGCCGGACCTTAGGTGAGGCTGAGACCAAATACCCGCACTTAGAAAAATTAGCGATTGCTTTAATAAGCGCCTCTAGGAAATTAAAACCGTATTTCCAATGTCATCCAATATGTGTTGTAACTACCTATCCCCTTCGCAACATTTTGTACAAACCCGAACTTTCGGGCCGATTGGCTAAATGAGCCGTCGAGATCAATGGGTACGATATCGAGTATCGACCCCGAACGGGCATCAAGTCTCAAATTTTGGCAGACTTCGTGGCCGACTTCACGCCAACCCTCGTACCCGAGGTCGAGAAGGAACTGTTATTAAAATCGAGAACATCATCGGGGGTAACCCTCTTCACGGACGGTGCTTCGAACGTGAAGGGGTCCGGGCAGGGTATCGTTCTAAAATCACCCACGGGTAATATAATTAGACAATCTATCAGGACTCTGAAATTAACTAACAATGAGGCCGAGTATGAGGCCATGATTGCAGGTCTCGAGTTGGCTAAAAGCTTGGGAGCAGAAATCATCGAAGCCAAATGTGATTCCCTCGTGGTATACCAAGTCAAAAGGACTTTCGAAGTCTGAGAAGACCAAATTCAGATATACTTGGATAAGCTACAGGTAACATTACATCGGTTTAAAGAGTGGACCTTACAACATGTACCTCGAGAACAGAACAGCGAGGCCGACGCCCTTGCAAACTTGGGGTCATCGGTAGAAGATGACAAACTTAACCCAGGGACTGTAGTACAACTCTCAAGATCGGTGATCGAATAAGGCCACCCCGAAATAAACTCTACAAGTCTGACCTGAGATTGGAGAAACAAGTACATGGAATACCTAAGGAACGGGAAGCTCCCATCAGATCCAAAGGAGTCGAGAGCTCTACGCACAAAGGCAGCACAATTCACTTTGTCCGAGGATGGAACATTGTTTAGGAGGATGTTCGATGGATTGTTGGAGATATGTTTGGGACCAGGAGATACCGACTACGTCCTACGGGAGATATGTGCCGAATCGTTAGTTTAGAAAGCTATCAGAGCAGGATACTACTGGGTCGATATGGAAAAGGATATAAAAGAGTTCATTCAAAAGTGCGAGAAATGTCAAAGGTACCCGCCAATGATTCACCAGCCCGGGGAACAGCTCCACTCAGTCTTATCCCCCTGGCCGTTCATGAAATGGGGAATGGACATCGTTGGTCCTTTCCCCTCGGCCCCAGGTAAAGCTGAGTTTATTTTATTTATGACTGACTATTTTTCTAAGTGGGTTGAAGCGCGGGCTTTTGAGAAAGTCAGAGAAAAGAAAGTTATAGACTTCACTTTGGACCACATTATATGTCGTTTCTGGATGCGTGCCGAGATAGTGTGTGATAATAGAAAGCAATTCATTGGCAGAAAAGTGACTAAATTTATAGAGGATCACAACATCAAAAGAATTTTATCGATACCTTATCATCCCAGTGGGAACGGACAAGCCGAATCGACCAACAAAACCATTATCCAAAATCTTAAGAAAAGACTGACCGACGGCAAAGGAAAGTGGAGAGAGATACTGCCCGAGGTTCTTTGGGCGTACCGCACAACATCGAAGTCAAGTACAGGGGCAACACCATTCTCTTTAGTTTATGGTGCCGGAGCTCTTATCCCGGTCGAGGTCGGGGAACCTAGCCTCAGGTTCCGATATGCAATAGAAGAATCGAATTACGAGGCCATGAATATGAGCCTAGAATTGTTGTATGAAAGATGAGAAGCCGCCCTCATTCGATTGGCCGCACAAAAACACCGAATTGAAAGGTACTACAATCTAAGAGCCAATCTTCGACATTTTAAAATTGGGGACTTGGTGCTAAGAAAAGTCACCCTCAACACTCGAAATCTGAATAAAGCAAGACTGGGTCCAAACTAGGAGGGACCATATCAGGTCCTCGACATCATCAGTAAAGGATCCTACAAGCTCGGCACGATGAGCGATGAACAATTACCGAACAATTGGAACGTATCACTCCTAAAACGATACTACTGCTAAGGTATGACCTTTCCACTTTCGTTTATATTTCAAACTAATCATTACAGGTGTTCGATCAGGAACGACGATGGATCCTTCAGCACGAAGTCTTTAGGTTTGAAAGCACGCGTTACACTCTTTTTCCCTTAGACCGATTTTGTCCCAACTGGGTTTTACGGTGAGGTTTTTAACGAGGCAACCATTGATCGTGCTAACTTAGAACAATTTAACAGTATTCGATGCTTCTTTACAATCGACCTCAAATACTGGGGGCATTACCCTCGATTGTCAACTTTGTTGCAAGGAAATTACTTCGTGACAACGGGGTCTCGATAGGAAAATTTTGTAAGGGTCAAACGGTCGAATGAACCGTGCCCATTTTTGTAACTCGAGCCCTAACATCAAACATGTACGCATGTATAATCATCTATTGAGAGAAGTATTTGTCCTTGTCGATATCTTATGCCTTAGAAATATTTTCTACTTTACAATTTCATACTCTTGATCTATTGTGTAAACATGCTTAAGGGCCAATCATAACGAAAGTTTGAACAACTAACTCCACGCTCGGGGATTGCCATCCAAAAAACAAACGAGATCGAATTATTAAAACTTCGAGATCATAAGACCTTAAGGGTGACCCTCAATTTTTATAGGCCACAACCACCCCACTCGGGGACTGACACTTGGGGCAAAGCTCGAAATGAAACGGGAAATTAAGCCTAAGAGGGAAGTCCCAAATAAAAAAGGCTACGACCGAATTAACACGGTTCAAAGACGTCCGAATTCCGTAATAAAACAGGCCTTCGAATATTTTCATAAGCCGGTGAAAAGGGCTACGCTCGGCAAAATTATAAAGGGCTTCGATAATATCAAGCCTTAAAAATTCTAATGAGTACAAAATTGTTCGAACTCTCGAACAATCCCTTATTTCATGAGAAGGCATTACAAATTTTACAAATGCAAATGATTAAAACTTTTCAAGCCGAAAAAGGGGAAAAAAGCCATAAACATTCTTTATACAAAGGCCATGTCGACCTAATACAAAAGCCTAAGGTCTATCTTTTGCTTTGAGTTCGAAAGATCGTCCTCGTTCAAATAAAACCTAAGGGTTACCTTATTTCGAGTCCGAGCAAGCACTTACTTGATCACAAAAACTATGCTAGTTCGGTTTCGATCAAATTTCCTAAACCTCGAACCTATGAATAATAATTTCATAAGGCATAAATGAAGCACAAATTTCATAAGGAAGAAGTGAAATGAAATTTCACAAGACAAGACAGAAAGAGAAAAAGATCTTTATATATGTCAAAAGTTATATACAAGGGCAACATGGCCCGATCGGAATTCTATACCAAAAATCCAAAAAAGATCCTAAGTACTTAATCTTCTCCAGGAGCAATATCTTCACCCTCGGGGTCTTCTCCGCTCTCAGTCCACTCATGCTCCCGGAATCATCATCATCAGAAGAGGCCAGTGCTTTGGTTTGGCTTCAAGCTCTTTTGCATTTTTGATCTCGGCAGTAAGATCGGAGCCACGAGTGTGGATTTCTCGAGAGTCTCCCTTCGAGACTGGCACTTGGCATGCTCGGAAACCCTATACGCTCGAAACTAAACAACATCGGCAACTTCCTTTGCTCGAGCTTGAGCGGCTTCGGCTTCAGACCGGTATACAACCATGATTGCCTCAGCATCGGCCTTGGCTGTCTCAGCCTCAGATTTGGCCGCTGCAAGTTTCGTGACCAACCGAGCCTGGAGCTCCTCAATCTTCTTGGCTTGTGCAAAGTTCTTCTCTTTTATTCCTTGGAGTTGGCTTTCAGCTGAGGATAATTGAGCTCGAGCAGCCTCTTTCTCTGAGGCAAGAATGTCCATGTTTTGCTTCCATGATATGGTCTCCGCCTTCACGGCATCCACTTCTTCACGAAGTTGCCCGATCATCTCAAACTTTTGCCGGACCTGTGGGATCGAACTGTTAGCCGTCACCCCGAATCGATGTCATAAACTTCTAAGATTCTCATTACCTGCTCAACCAGGTCGCTTTGTTCTTTCTAAGCCGCAGCAAGCTCAGCTCGGAGGCCCTTTGCTTCCTCTTCTTTTTGCTCACCGAGAATCTTGAGCGCGTTTTTCTCCTCAGTGAGCCCTTGAATTTCGGCCTCATATCGGCTCAGTTCCCCTCGAAACCTAAAGAAAGCTTCATGATGAAACACTGAGGCCAAAACAAATAGAAGAAAAAGAATTAGGCATGAAGAGAAAAACACAAGTATGGAAACTGGTATTGACAAAGGGAGTTAGGGCTTACCCGATTCAAAGCCTGTTGGGCCTCATTAAAGAGACACGGTGCTCCCACCTCGTCCATGAGAGCTTGGTATTCCTCCGTGACCAGACTCCAAAGGTAACTAGCCATCCCTACGAGGGCGGCAAGAACTCGTGCATCCTCCGGGATCGAGATGATGATTGTTTTTTTGCACCCAGGATTGACACTAAGGGCCGGAAACTGGCTAGTCAATCTGAAACTCGAGGAAGTTTCGCCCGAGCTCTTCCTAGGTACCTCCAAGTCACTCAGGCCAGCGACATCCTCGACCCCAGCGAAATAACCACGGAAATGGTCCTCCCCTCCGTGGGTTCCTTCTACGTGAGGAGTCTTCATGGCCCGAGCCTCCCGAATCACTTCCTCAGAGAATGAAGAAAGCGACGGGGAGTCTCCAATTTCTATTGCCCCAAGTGGGTCTCTTGGGGCGTTCTCTCCATCCTGAGGAGCCTCGAGACCAGCCTCCACAGCCATTTCCGCCGCCTTCTCACCCCGAAGTCAGGTACCTTCGACTCCAGTTGGCTCGGGCACTCCAACTAAATCCCCTTCTTGGACCCCGTCAGATCGAGTCAGAATATTTTCTGTTTCAACCAATCTGATGGCCTTTTGACCCTCGGTATTAGCTCGTGCTCGAACCACCAGATCAGAATCTTCCTCCTTATCCTTCTTCTTCTTCTTCTTCTTCTTCTTCTTCTTCTTCTTCTTCTTCTTCTTCTTCTTCATCTTCTTCTTCTTCCGCCTCTCTTAGGAGTTGAACTGACTCTATGGATATGGGAATCACATTCTCCTTGGGCTTACGAGCCGCTCTCTTCTTAGGCTCTGGCCTCTCGGAGGTCGAGGTCCTTT
Organism: Nicotiana attenuata; assembly: GCF_001879085.1. Lineage (NCBI taxonomy): Eukaryota > Viridiplantae > Streptophyta > Magnoliopsida > Solanales > Solanaceae > Nicotiana > Nicotiana attenuata. The sequence continues at coordinate 216,013 of NW_017670404.1, read as the reverse complement.
TCCTTTTGCTCTCCTTTGCCGGCTTCGGGACAGGGAGTGATTTTTCTTCTTCACTAGATGGGGGCCTCATCATCACCTCCTTCCCAAGACCTACAAAAGAAGAGAAACATATAAGTTTGGAAAAATGCTCGAATAATGGTTAAATCATTGAGTTGAGGAGAGGAACTTACCATGGTGACTAGCCTCCCATCGAACCCTCGCCAAATCACGCCATGTATGCTCAGCGTGGGTCGATTGCGATATCAGGCTCCTAACCCAGTCCTCGAGTTGGGGGCCGCACCCAACATCCAGGCAACAACTGCATCCAGTAAAACACTATTAAGAAAAGGAAAAAGAAAAACGAAGACAATAAGCAGGAATTAGGGACGGAGTCATACTTACGTTTCATATTCCATTTCTCAGGAAATGGCATACTTTCGGCCGGGATCATGTCCAAGGTCTTCACTCGAACAAATCGGCCCATCCAGCCCCTGTCTTTGTCCTCGTCTATGCTCGAGAAAGGCATCCTGATGGCTCGACGTTGAAGCTTTATTAGTCCCCCTCGATAGAATCGGGGGCTATATAAGCGTATAAGGTGGTCGAGGGTGAAGGGAAGCCATCGACTTTGCTCGAGAAGAAACGGAGTAATATCACTATCCTCCAGAAGGAGGGATGAATCTGACCGAGGATCACCTCGTACTTCTTGCAGAAATCTACGATGATCGGATCCAAGGGACCTAATGTGAAAGAGTAAGTGTAAAAACTTAAGAACCCTTCAATATGAGTGGTGATTGCCTCTTCGGGAGCAGGCACCACCACGTGTTTTTTGCCCCACTTGCAATCTTTTTTTAACGTGGGAGAGAAGTTTTTCAGTTATCGAACATATATATCTTGATACCGGCTCGCATCAGCCTGGCACCGAGGAAGTCTTTTCAACCTTGAAATCAGAATCAAGAACACACCCTCTGGGGAAAAATTCTTCAGGGTGTGGATTCGCCGCCAGTTCTTCGCCGGCCAACCGTGACGATGAAGGAATCTCCTTTCACGGAACGATTTTAGATGTTTTGGCCATCTTAAGCAAGGAAGAAGAGAGATTGGAATATTTGGTGTTTTGAGATAGAGCAAGTAAGGAAATCAGAGATTTGAAAATATAGAGCTCTGAAAAAGGCAAAGATTTTGGAAATTAGAGGAAAAAAAATTTATAAGTAAAGTTTGGAAGATGAAGAAAGATGCATTTATAGGTTGAAGACAACGGTTCAGTACCAGTAGTGGCCGACCATCGATTGACAAGCATTAAATGGCTAGAGAACTGTACCGATGAGACGTTCCAGTCACCTCTGCCGCTTACGTCATGATAAACCGAGGGGAAGATCGAAGACTCAATTCATTTCTTGTCATTGCATTCCAAAAAACGAGGGGACTATCTGTATACGGTCAAAATTGGGCTTGCCTAATGTTGTATGAGTAACCGAAATTGGGGTGGCAGATCAAGACTTGGCTTCGGTTATATCGAACCATGGTACGGAGATGGATTGGTAAGCTCGTAGATCAATGGCCGATCAAGATCGAGACCAGTCGTGATCGAGACCGAAGCAAGAAAGAGATTGAACGAGATCGAAGGGAGCCTGCTAGGTCGACTAACAGAAAGCCGAGGTATCCATGATCGGGCAAGGATCGTGGCGGATGTATCGAGTCAGGGCCGGTTATTTAGCCTATCACGGGATTTGCTTATGTAATTAGAATTATACTATAAATATGATTTCTCTACTATATAAAGAGGGTCCTAATCATCATATTCACGCGTAATCAAGCAATATACTACATTTTTTCTCTTAAGCTCTGCTGTTTAGTTCATACCTTTTTAGCATATTCTATTGTTCGAGGGCGATCTAGCCCGAGGGCCCAGTTGTTCATCACATTGGTTTGCTTTACTTTACTATTAATTTCTAACGTTAATTCTCTTATTTCTCAGTTTATGCCAAGTAAAAATACGTATCCTTAAAATCACTTATAAGTTTAATTGTTATCCAATTTTAAGGGTAAACAACCGAATAATTTTTTTTTACACAATAAGAACAAAACGTGTGCCACCCCCTCTATTTGAAATAGTGAAATAGTAGGAATTATCCCTGAAAAAAGACTAAGAATTAGAAATTAGAAATTTTGGTGGTCTCAGATGAAAGGAGCACGTAAGACATCATAGTATAGTATGGACGGTAATGGGAAGGAAATCTGCGCAGCACACGTATTAGGTAGGAGTCATAGGTTTCGAAATAAATGACCAGCGCAGTCTTTGACTTCCGTCCTCCAACTGTTGACCGGTCAATTCAATGCCGTCCTCCTGCTATATAGCTCTGTAAACAGGATATACTTTTTTCTAAGTACATTTAGTCTGTTATTCTAGTTTTATTTGGATTAAAATCTTAGTCTAAATAATCATTTTCTCTACTTTGGAAAATACGGATAAAAATCAACAACAAATTATTTAATTTGACTGGAAAATAAGACCATTTTTTTGCATCAACAAATGAGTATTTATTACATGATATTAAAAAGTATTTTTTTTATTTCAATAAAAAAAATACTTTCTTCTCATAGAAAAAGAATTTTCTTTCATTTCAACAAAAAAAGTATTTTATTTTCATGATGTAAAAACAATATTTTTTTTTTCATTTCAATAAAATGAGTATTTTCTTTTATTTCAACAAATGAGTACTTTATTTTCAATTTGTAAAAATAGTACTTCATTTTTCAACCAAAAAAAGAGTATTTTCTTTTTAGTTATGGAGCACAAATTTAATATTATTTTTGTCGTAAAAAAGTAAAGCAGCACATTAGTTCCTTTGGGTTTGTGTTAATTTTTAGAAGAATAATTAAATTCCTTGAAGAAACTAGAGTACTGAAAACATTGGGTATTTGGAGGGGGGAGGGGGGGGAGGGAGGCAAGGCAACATGGGGACTTGGGGGAAGGGGAGGGGGGGGGGGAGGGGGCGGTGAGGAGAGTAGCATAAAAAGATATTTTCTGCTCTCTAACCAAACACTAGAAAATATTTTTCGGAAAAGGTTTTCAACTCACCAACCAAACAAGGAAAAATAAGTGATAAGACCACTCATTTTCCATGAAAACATTATCTACATAAATATTTTCCATGGAAAATATTTTCCTTCTTACCAAACACACCCTTAATCTACTATTATGTTCTCCAAAGACTATTCAAATTGACCATAATCTTTAGTTTTTTCACGCGGAACTTTAACTCTTTCAATTGGAAGTGTATTGGAGAAAATGAATTATACATGTGGAATTAATTATGTGGCTGACATGACAAGATACGTGGATCACTAGAAGAGCGACAGCTGGAGAAGAGCATTAAAAAAGATGTGAGTCTTAATAGATACGAGCAAAACACCCACGAGATGAGAAGAAAAAGTTGCTTGAGTCTCTTTAGCGATTTGAAGAGGCATCGGTGGAATGAACCAAGACAGTAAAAAGGGCAGATTCATTGGTCTTCAATTAATGAGCATGGATGATTACAAACGTTACAGAATCTTCACGAAACAGTTACGATTACCAATTATAACGTTTCATTAATGTCATTAATGCTCATAATGACTCGGTCATAAAAGGGAAAAGTCGTTGTACTTGGATATCACTATATAAGAAAAAAAAATGTCATCTGTATGGACACGTTATGATTATTAATGGAATATAATTACTTTCTTTTGCTTTCTATTGATTACTTTGCTATTTCATATTCTAATTTCCTTTCTTATTACGAGAATATTGATTTTCTTGATTACCAGTAGCTGAATACTATTAAAAATAAACTTTGACTGAAATTTCTATTTTTTAGTTAAACAGGAAGTACGCTCGGTTAGTTAAATAAAAAGGAACAAGAATAAAATTGCTCCTTCTAGTTTTCTGTTCTATTCTCATTCTTTTTAATTCTTTCGACAAGAAAGAATGCGGATTATTGAGCGAATCTCTACTGAGAATAAGCACTCACATATGAATTATGATACAAAAATCATAAACGATCGTGGCAACATTAAAAATAATATTTTTAAGTGAACTTAGTTTAAAACTATAAATGCCTATAACGTGACAGCCGCTATCATTTTTTTTTCCCATCGAAGGTTTTCCTTTTTGGTTTGTCCAGGTCAACGCTTATGTGAAAAGAGATTAGTTTTTTATTACATGTAGTTGTCTAAAATCTAACAAAGTATGGATTGATATTTGAAAATATATTTAAACAATCTATTACAATCCAATTACACTACACTGATTTTGTAATTTTCTATTACCATGTCGGTCCTTGTTGAGACAATCTCTATACAAATTCCTTCTCAAGACCGAATTATTTATTCAGAAAATACACTAAACGAGGAGAGGTTGCGATTTCTATGAATTAGCGCATTGGATGCTTGATTGGAAACTAGCAAAATTGCAAAAGAAGATGCAAAAATAGACACAACTCACATGTCAAAGTGGACGGAAAATGAAAAAACAATCCAGCCATCTTAAAAGCAAGCAGCAGACTATTAGTAAATTTAGTGTTTGTAAGGGAACAAGAAGAATCAAAGACGGTGGTATAAATTAAATTATAACGGCTATTTAGATAATTGTAAAATTATTTTCACGTGACCTATATGTTACGGGTTCAAACTGTAGAAATAACCACTAATGCTTGTATTAAAGTAGACACTCTACATCGATCATATCCAAGAGGAATGCGGGTTTTCTCCGATCGAACTCTGTGTGAATGCAAAATCCTTCGTACACCAAATTGCCTTTTTTACTAGATACCAAAGCAGAATGAAACACAAGCAAAAATAGGCACTAGAGAAACCAATACGAAAGTGCAGCCTTTTTAAACAGTATACTTTAAATTCAACAAATTGTCCCACGCCTTTGTTATGCGTAATGTATTTTGTGCTATTCAGCCCACCCACAGGCCATAGCCATATATATCGATCACTATCACATGAAATAAGACTCAAAAGCAATTACCTTTCCTTTAACATCACCTTTTATTTATAAGGAAGAATAACCACATAGATTTCTCATTCTCATTCAACTTCATCCTATTAGTTTCTTAGTAGCAATCGACGACCTTTTGGTTGTTAAAAGCTTCATTCTTGATTTCAAGCAGAACTAATTATAGTTATGGCATCATCTTCTTTTGCTCTTCCTTCTCTTAAGCTACAATTCCCCCCACATAAATCATCATCATCATCTCGTAACAAGTACTCATCCTCTCTTCGGCCTATTAAATCTTCGGTGTCTGAAAAGCCACCTTACATTTCGTCTCCAGGGACTTCTCCGATCCAATCTAAACCTACAAAACTCCCGATCCGAAAAGTCCCTGGAGACTACGGGCTACCATTAGTCGGTCCGTGGAAGGACCGACTTGATTTCTTTTACAATCAAGGTAGAGATGAGTTTTTCAAATCTCGAATTCAGAAACATCAGTCTACTGTTTTTCGAACCAACATGCCACCTGGTCCTTTCATTTCCTTCAATCCCAACGTTGTCGTTTTGCTGGACGGCAAAAGTTTCCCCACCCTTTTTGATACTTCTAAAGTCGAGAAAAAAGATCTTTTCACCGGCACTTTTATGCCTTCTACTGAGCTTACTGGTGGTTACCGTGTTCTCTCCTATCTTGATCCTTCTGAACCAAATCATGCCAAATTAAAGAAACTCATGTTCTTTCTCCTTTCATCTCGACGCAATGAAGTAATCCCAGAATTTCACAACAGCTATTCCGAGCTTTTTGAGACACTAGAAAATGACTTAGCCACTAAAGGAAAAGCTGGGTTAAACGCAGCAAATGATCAAGCAGCATTTAACTTTCTTGCTCGATCTTTTTACGGAGTTAATCCGTTAGACACCAATCTTGGAGCTGATGGACCTAAGTTAATTGGCAAATGGGTGTTGTTTCAGCTTCATCCTTTGCTAATTCTTGGCCTTCCTAAAGTTCTTGAAGATCTTGTCCTTCATACTTTTAGGCTGCCTTCTGCTTTAGTGAAAAAAGACTACCAAAGATTGTACAATTTCTTCTACGACAACTCAACTTCCATTCTTGATGAAGCTGAAAGAACTGGTATTTCACGTGAGGAAGCTTGTCACAATTTGCTATTTGCAACGTGTTTCAATTCTTTTGGAGGGATGAAAATATTTTTTCCCAATATGTTGAAATGGATTGGTCGAGCTGGGGTTAAACTCCACACTCAATTAGCTCAAGAGATTCGGTCAGGCATTAAATCAAACGGTGGAAAGATCACAATGGGTGCAATGGAAAACATGCCATTAATGAAATCTGTAGTTTATGAATCCCTACGTATTGAACCGCCAGTGACATCACAATACGGCAGAGCAAAACGTGATATGGTGATTGAATCCCACGACGGAGCATTTGAGATTAAAGAAGGTGAGTTACTATATGGGTTTCAACCATTTGCAACTAAGGACCCGAAAATTTTTGACCGGTCTGAAGAGTTTGTAGCGGACCGGTTTATTGGAGAAGAAGGGGAGAAGTTATTGAAACATGTGTTGTGGTCTAATGGACCGGAAAATGAAAGCCCGTCAATAAATAACAAGCAGTGTGTAGGAAAAGATTTTGTGGTTTTGGTTTCAAGGTTGTTGTTGGTTGAATTGTTCATGAGATATGACTCGTTTGAGATTGAGGTTGGTGCTTCTCCTTTAGGTGCTTCTATTACCTTAACGTCTTTGAAAAGAGCCAGCTTTTGATCGGACAAAGTTACCTAGTATTTATGCGGGTAAAAGGTACTATCAGATATTCAATGAAATTAGTTGAGACGCACAAGTTATCGGACAAAGTTATTTCATATTTGTGCTGAAAAAGCATATATCCAATTAACTTTAGTAAATATGTTTGTACTAGTATTACATAATTTTCTATTGGGGTTTAGAAGCCATCCTTTTCAGGTTCTTTAATGGATAGGTAACCAATTTGAATTGGTTGTGAGTGTAGGTGGGGACAGCTTATGTGTTTCATTTAATGTCCCACTATGAATAAGTTGTATAGTGTATTTAATTTTGGGACTTTTTGTGGTTTTGTTAGAAATTGGAATATATATAACCATTTTGCTATTGTCAATATCATTTTTTCTGTTCTCGAAAAACACATTAGTCATTTTATGACCTCACAGGTTCAACCTATACTATATATGAATAATGTACTCCAGTATTTATTATGGTCTCACTCTCAGATGTTCATCTTAGTATTGAGTAATATTTTTAACTCTTTCTTGAATAGTCATGTCATGTGACGTAAAGATCGACTACTGAGATTCAGCCGGAAGTAATTTTTTAATATAAATATTATAAACTGTTCTAATGGAATTATTTTCTATGTCGTACTCATTTGACAAAATATCTAGAGACTTGGCCCATAAGTGAATGACGTTTGAGAAAGTGTTGCTTTTGGTAGATTACAGTGGATTCAATATGAAGTTGACCTTTTCCAAACACTCGGATTTTGAATTTAAGAAATAGGTCCAATTTTTTTGTTTGACCTTCGATAGAAGTTCTCTAATATCTTACTAATAAAATCCTTGTTTATTAGTACTAGTTATTATGCCAATGTTTTTACATTTAATAAAATTTGGCTTGGTTAAGCTTTGCTATAAACATATTTTACTACACACGCACGGCTTATTCATATCAAAGTATTCTTTATTATAGTTTTTTCTCCGTGATCACAATTTGAACTTTTGGAATGAGACAGAGGCCGTTCAAAATAATGCATTCTTCATTCTTTGTTCAAAGATAATCGTTCAAACTAGAATATCTAGTCGTTTGAACAAGAAATAGATTCAAATTAACTCACTTTCACTCAATGATCTCATAAAGCATAATTACTGTTACGGCGCTTTAAAAGATTTATTGGAAGGGCGACATAAGACTAAGTAACCGATGTCCGTATGGTTATTATCCGCCAACTGGGGTCCTCTCCGTAGGCTAGACTAGACTGTCAGTGCTGTACGGAAAAATCAATGTCAAAAATAATTGAGAGAACAGAAAAGAGATTGCGAATGAAAGAAAGCTTGGTTGCATTAATGAACGCTATTACAGAAAGACAGCACGGTGTCGAGGAGGAGAGATACCAGTACAAAGAATTGTTTGCTTGCTAGAAAGTTTGATTCCTTGATCCCCCCTAATAATGCTTACAAAAATAAACCAAAGTTACAGGAGTTGACCTAACTAAGCTAGAGAGACATAGTGGAAATACATGAAGTAAAACTACTTTATATTTACAATGAAAATGGCATAGATTCCTACAAGGTAGAAGCAGGTCCGTTGGAAGCAACCTTATCTTTAGCAACAGAGTCTACGCGTGCGGCGCTGTTGGCATCTCTTTGCGGCTGGCGCTGGCGAGGGCTATCGGTGGGGCGACATAGGCACATGCGCGCTTGTCACTTGGCACGGCCAAGACCACGGGGCCGTCCATGGCGCTAGGTGTTGGGAGGCTTGCTAGGACACCATGGGGCGTGTCCAAGGGGTCGTGGGGCATGGCTGGAAAACCGCTCATGATATTCTCCCTCACCTGAGTTGGCGACGTCCTAGGCGCCTTACTTGCAAGATAATCATCGATCAGGCTCTTGTAGGCTTTGAGGTTTGTTCCCTGATAAGTAGGAATTTTGACAGCTTATTTACTCTCTTTTACTTGCGTTTTAGCTCAAAAATACCTAAAGGTATTCCCGAGAACTAATGAAATGTGCTTTCGTGCAGGAATATTGGGAAACGAGCCAAAGAAGTCAAAATCTACTCATAAAGGAGTCAAAAGTGGACAATGACCAAAACATGGCAAAAAGACCCATAGTGGGCCGCACAATACTGTGTGCGGCCGCAAAACAATGAAGGTGCAATGCCAGATTTCCTTCAGAGTATGCAGACCGCAAATTATTGTGCGGCCGCAGAAGAGGAGATTCAGAGAGTTTGTTTTTGGGCAGGCTGAAGATATGCGTACCGCACCATAATTGTGCGGCCGTAGGAAGTCAAGTGCGACCGCACTCACAATTATGCAGTTCGCAGAAGAGGAGAATCAGAGAGCCATGTTCTAGTCCAAGTTCAAGTGTGCGGCCGCACTCAGAATTGTGCGGTCCGCACAATCAAATGAAGTGGGGCCGCATCCAACTTTTATGCGACCGCAGAAGGCCAGTTGACCAGTCAAACTCAGAGTGCAGACCGCACAACCTCCGTAAGGGCATTTTTGTCAGATATTTTCAGCTTAGTATAAATAGAACTTTTTGTCATTTTTAGGGTAAGTTGTATCAGGGGAAAAGCACCTGAGCCGTTTTCTTTACTGTTTTGAGTAATATTGTACTAGATTAGCTTCTAAACATTAGATTTTCTTTCCCTAATCAATTATTATGCATTCTATCTTAATTTCTTCTTTAAGATCTGCATTTTTCATGAGTAGCTAAATTTCTAGGTAGGATTGTGGCCCAACCCTAGTGTGGGTACTTAATGAGTGTTTGATTTAGAGCTTGTTTGTGATTGGGTTAGTGATATTTAGCCTAGTTCTTGCTTGAATTCAAGAATTAATGGTTGCAAAAATTGATTCATGCCTTATTGACTTAGTCTCTACTTGAGAAAGAGAGACTAAGTCTAGGAAAACCTGGCTAACAAGAAATTGGGGTGAACTCAAGAAATTGATAGCCCCAATTAAAGGGTCAAATCTAGAGATAGTAAGACCCGACTTGAGCATATATCACTTGTTTTGTGCAATACTCATTTGGACTTGAGAAATCCAAATTGGGAAAAATCACTCAAATTATCGAGAGGTATAGAGTGGGTAATTGCGTGTGATTGCTATATTACAACCCCGACTAATCAAACTTGACCTAGAATTTACAACCCATTAGGTAACCACCTAGGTGGAAGTCACGACCCTAGATCTTTTATCATTTGAAAAACAATCAAAATCAAAAATATTGTTTCTAGTTTTATAATTGTAATCAATAGCTTAAAGTAGAGGTAGAAACAACAAACAAGAATGTTGAAGTGTAATTTGAGGCACATCATACAATTTCACTAAATATATACCTAATCCCAATTCTAACTCCCTATGGATTCGACCTTGACTTGCGTGGGGTTTTTTATTATTGCTTCGACCGCCTCATTACCTGTATTTGTGGTGTGAGTTTGGGCGACATCAATTTTTGGCGCTGTTACCGGGGAGTTAAACGGATTTTTATTTATATATATATATATGGGTTTTTGTGTGATTTGTCTTCTTTTACTTTCGAATCACTAACTTTATTTTTGAATTGATTTTAGGTACGACAATGGCTCTCAACAACGAGCCCATTGGAAATTTTCTAATGGGGGAGGACGTGGATGACCAAGTTTTGTACCCAATTTTTTCCTATATATTTTCAATATGCAAAATAACTTCAAAATGGCATATAGATGCATATGTATGCATATTCAAGCGTTCTATTATTTTTCCCTAATTTTTAAAGATTTTTAAATCAATTTATTTTCCTTTTTTATCCATAAAATCCCAATAATTATGTCCAAAATTATTATTTTTTGATGATTCACTTATCCGATCTTCATATTTATGCTAAAATATAGCTAAGTTAATTTATTTTGCATATTTTTTACAAACTTATTTAGTATTTCTAAGCTAAATTGCATATAATTGCAATATTAGCCTCTTTTATGATTTAATCGCGTTTATATTCATAAAATCAGGTCATATATTTTTTAAAGTGTTAATTATATATTATAAATCATTTTAGTGCTTTCAATTTATTTCCAAAAATTAATTTAATATTTTTATTAATTTTAAAAGGGAAAATTGGCTATTTAAATAATAGCCCAATTACATTTCGATTATAGCCTAAAATCTGACCCCAATTTAAACCCAATTTCCCAACCCAATTCCGTCTTAAACCCGACCCCCGACCCAATTTAAAAAAACCCAAACCGGATCCCCTACCTAACCCTTTCAATCCTGGCCGTTGATCATTTAGATCAACGGCCAATATCAACCATTTCCTTTTTAACCCCAAACGACCCCTTACCCTACTTCATTTCTCACCAACCGTGCCTCTGAATCCCTCTTCTCTCTCAACTCTCTCTGAAACCTAACACGAACCCTAGCCACCGCCATCAAACTACACCCTAACCCACCCTAAACCTTGCCTAATCCATGGCCTCCCATGGCTATTGGGGATGTATGGTGGCCTCCCATGACTCTGGGGTGTTTGCTTCCGTGGTTTCATGTATAGACCTCGAGGGAGCCTGGTCCAATCCTTGTTCGGCTGCTGTTCATGGCTTTTCTCCGATCATCCCTGACCTTTCTTCGGCCAGCCATGGCCGTTCGAGTCAGATCCTTGACTCTCCTGGTTAGATCGGTAACTTTCAAGGCCTTTCTCACATTTTTTGGGTTTTTCGAAACCCTAATCTTTAAGATCTTTTGGTTTTCTTTCAGATCTACTTTAGATCTGTACTTGCTATGAATGTCAAGTGTTTTTTTCGAAAGTTCTTCAACTTTTCTTTCAAAATGACTTTTCGTTAAGGTTTTTCTTTAACTTTTTAAAAAGATCTCTTCTCCGATTTTTAATGTTGTTTGTGATTCTGCTATGTTTTGCTCATGTTGTTCTTCTATCTGAGTCAGCATGTTGAAAACCCTAATTCCTTTTTGGGTCTCATTCGAGTTCTGAAGCTGTTTGATTAGATGTGTACTGGTTTGATTAAGTTCTTTTTTGACTTATTTGTTTTACCATCTTTTAAACTCGATTATTGTTGAAAACCCTAGGTCTTTGGGTCTGAAATTGTTTGTTTGAATGCATACTTGACTCGATTAAAAGTTCTTGTTTCAGACTCTCTTTTCTTTATGTGACTTATCTGATTTTTACTATCTTTCAACTAGACTATGGCTGAAACCCTAATTTCTCAAAAGGGTTTCCTCACCTGTTACTGTGAGACCTTTACTTGTTTTGACTCTCTTCTTCACTTTGGCCATACGTGTGAGCCCTGACTATTTAACTTTCTTCACTACTGAATCCTATGCTTATTTCTGCTACTATTGTATGCTGTTTCTTTTGCCAATGTGCTTGGCCTCGCATGTCTGATGTTTCTGTTCACTCTGTTTATATACTGAAGTGCAGAAGTATATTCTTCCTTGATTGATCTTAATCTTGTGACTGATTTCAAAAACTTTCCCTTTATGAACCCTAATTTCACTCGCCTGTTTAAAATTAATTGATTCTTTTCTCTTTACTGTGATGTTTTACCTTGCTGATTTCTTTCCCAAAATAATCATATTTTTGTACTTAGACTCGATTGTTCACCGCATGCTTTTACTACCCCTTATATGGCAATAATCAGTCTGCTTCCAAACTAATTTTCTTTCCTTAATTAGACCTGCTGCTACCCGTTAGACAGTGATTCCCTAATTAAAGGGGAATCACTTGGGTAATTGATTCTGACTTGTGATTGTTTCCATGTTTGTATCAAGACTTTACTTATTACCTCTCCTTCACTCGTTTTCAAAAAACTATAAACACCCTGCACCCCTCTTCTTTCAAAGAGAAAACGATCTAAGTTCAGAACACACACTTCACCAAAAACTCTCTCTTTTTTCTCTGTTACTATTTGTGCTACTGCTTTGTCTAGCCGGCTGCAAGCCAAGGCTAGGCTGTGGACATTTCCTTACTTTTCTTTCTGCACTTTGCCTCTTACTGGTATGTCCTAGTTAATCTTCAAGCATCAACAACAACATGTTTCTTTAATAGTTTCAACTTCTTTCATGCTTGTCCACTTCTGCTTATGTTTATGCAATCAAGTTACATTATTAGCATGTTGAAATGTGTTCCCTTTCCCTTTTCAAGTTAATTATCTCCTCTGTATATGAATCCCAAACCCCACATCCCCTCTTTATGTTTGTATTCTCTGGCTGGTTTATGAACATGCCAGCATCCTCTATTGCTGTGCATGTCCAAACCTGACCCCTCCTAGGGTCATATGCTTCATGCAATGTATTCCCAAAAACCCTGACCCCTTTGTGCAAATGCTAACTCTGTATAGTTTAAATTTTACTACTACTGTTTTCAAATCATCCTTATCACTTACTTTTTCCCATCCCAGTATTAAAATCTCTATGTTCTGCACTTTCACTATATTCCTAGAATCTATGTTCTGCCCCTCTTGTGTGAGCCTTGCCTTGGGACCCTTGAGCTCCCTCTGAACTTGGACACTTGAGAGCTAGCCCTTCCATACTGCACTCATCTCTATCTGGTTATGCAAGCCTGGGTGTAAGCACTGCCTGGGTCCCTTGAGACCCTTAGGGAACTTTGACACACCCAGGTCTGAGAAAAACTCTGAAACAGGTGGCATCTGAGGTGGTTTGTTCCATAACTCAGAGAGAAAGTCAGAATCATGCTTCCTATGGTTGTAACTTCTTTTTTTTTTTTTACATTTTTTGATGTAATTCATTATTTGGTCTGTAATAATTTGTATACAGATATTGGGGTTGGTTAGTGAAAAGGGATGGGGTAATTATGCATGTTTTATGGGTAGATGTCCTGCCTATAGGATCTATTTTAATAAGTTCTGCATGTTTACTTCCGCACTTAGATATCCTGCCTATAGGATCTGTTTTAATAAGTTCTGCATGTTTACCTCTACACTTAGATATCCTGCCTATAGGATCTGTTTAATAAGTTCTGCATGTTTACTTCCACACTTAGATATCCTGCCTATAGGATCTGTTTAATAGAGTTCTGCATGTTTACTTCCATAATTAGATATCCTGCCTATTGGATATGATGGTTATAACCAGACGTCATCTGCAAGGTTAAAAATCAGATTCAAAAAATTAGATGTCATGCCTATAAGGTTAATATCAATATTTTATAGAAATCATGCCTGTAGGAATTTCGTTGTGATCAAATAAATCCTGCCTACTCCGCTTTATTAGATACCATGACTGTAGGACCAAATCAGCCTTTAATATTAGATACCATGTCTGTAGGGATTAAAATCAACAACAATAGAGGTTATGTCCATAAAATCTGAAACCAGTCTAGTAAAAAAATCAGTTTGACTCGTACTGTGTTAAAACTTAGTTACTCCTTTCATTAATGCGGTCTAGAAAGCATGCCTATAGGATCTAATTTGCTCGTTCAAAACTGTTACTGCTTTTCCATTTTTGAATCAGTAATAGATATCATGCTTATAGGGTATCATCAATACACACTTAGGCAAGCCTTAGGTAATAACGATAAAATTGAATCCGCCTTTGTTTAATTAGCAACTGCTACAACCAGCAGGCAAGCCTGATTCGGACTTTTTATCTAAGTTATGTAATAAATGGGTCTGCTTCAACAATTAAAACTCCCTTGTCTTAGTACTTTGAATTCTGGCCCTAAATGTGTTTTAAGTCATGCTATTTATGTACTTTACTTGAGGAGGTATATATGAGCCTTTTAGTTGTTTTACATGTTTCCCCTAATATGCAGTCCTATGTGTTTTGAATGTCGCCTTTGTCGTTTTACCTTTAAAACCCAAGAGTCAGCCTAAAATCCTCCCGCTTATAGGAATAGTAGTCCTAAATTCCTCCGGGACTGATAGGAATGGGACGGGTAATAGCATGCAATAGAGGTCGAGACCAATCCGCGCTTTAATACCTTAACAGGGCGGGAAGGGTAGATATGGATATGATGACCGGTGCGCTAATACCACGTGTAGCCCCTCTTTTGAGGAGTGATTACCGGATATTGCATTGATGTGATCCATATTACAAACAAACCTAGGACCCCTTTACATTCATTAGCATGCTTAGATTATAACTCTTTCAAAACCCTACTTTCATTAACCGTTTTCAAACGCTTGTGTATTTTAACTCAAATCCCCTATTACTTGAGCCTTACTTGTTTACTTGCTAATTGCACAAATTCACAAAACTATCTGGCCGGGAACCACACTAGTGGATCCTAAGGGGTGCCTAACACCTTCCCCTTGGGATAATTTCAATCCTTTACCCTATCTCTGGTTATCAAACGTAGTTGTAGTTGAACCCCCATAGGTGCCCGAACCCCCATAGGTGCCCTAACGCACCTTAAAATAGTTAGGTGGCGATTCTTCAAAATTGCAAAACCCCTTTCCCAAAAGGAAGGAGTTGTCCCAACCAAATGTCACAAACCCGATTTCACGAGAAAAAAGGGGGCGCGACAGCATGTCGACTCCGCTGGGGATTTTAGGCTTTTACCATTTCAGATTGATTTGTGAATTTGTACCTCTCCCTATGTGTGATTATCTGTTTATTTACTTTAAGCATTTAATTTCTTCTTTAGAAGCAAAACTGACATATCTTCCTTGTTTCCTTTCCTTTATTGCTTTACATGTCAACATGCTTTTAATTATTGCACAATCATGCTCAACATCATATTCCACTCGTGCCAAATCAAATACTATAGCAACACTTATAATGAGTGGTTGCGCTCTTCCTATATCATTACCCCCTAAATTCGGAAAGGCATATTTGCGGTAAAACTAGTCGATCAGCGGTGCAGTCGACAGTTCCGAGCCTTCCCCCCTTGAATTGTCCGCTCAAGGGTACCGGTCTAAAACCCCATAGGAACCTTACTCTGTTCAAATTGTGCATGCGTCATGGTCAAACCTAGCCGGATCAGTTATGTTGTCCACATAATGATCCTTTAAGATAGCCTTGTCCAAAAGTCCGCTGGGTTTCCCTAACCCAAAACGGACGTCGTCACGTTCTGTGCATTTATTTGGAGAACTAAATGCTTCATGCTGATCATAAATGTATAAATAGTCGAGTCTGGTGGGGGGTAAGGTCTAACCCTTTTGTTTTGCAGAAAATGAGGCACGAGGTCCTCAGCTTCGGAATGGTTAACATACCCCCACTCTTGCTAGACTGGTGGAGGAATCTTCCATCGGATGACTTAGAATTGGAGGGAAAAGTGAGGAAAAGAGTCAACGACTGCCAGAGCGCTGAGGGAAACAAAGAAGGACATCTGGCGAAGGCGTTCTTACTAATGAGCCTGCGCGAGCTGGAGGATTTGATCAGCGAGAGCATTCAACTTGAGGAAGGTCCTCCTGAGACCAAATAGATTTAGGCTTACTCGTTTTCCAAATGTAATAAGGCCAAGTGCCAATAGTAACTCATTTCTTATCGTTGTTTCAATATCGTTTTGGGATTCGTCTGTTCTTACGTTATGAAATGAAGCATTTAGCATTAAAAGTTCTCCAAGTCTATCTGTCGCTAGGCCCACCTCGGGCACAATGAGGTTCCCAAATTAGGACACGCTTTACATTCCTGCACTACGTGTTTAAATATTGCAATACTTTTTATGATCTTCACTAACTTATTTACTTTTTTGTTTTATTTTTGTTTTTGTTTTGTTATTCCCCTTCCCAAAGGTTAGTTCGTGCACTCTGGCAACGTCATCTTATTCTACGAGATCCAGGGGCCCTCCACCCACTCCTCCTCTTAGTCCTGTTAAGAACAAGAACAAAGGCAAAATGGAAGATTTGAACATCAGGAAAGAGAACACAACAGCAGAGGCCACTGATGGCCATGGTATTCAAGTTCCCAATGGAAATGTGTCACAACTTGAGCAAAAATTATTGAAGTTTCAGGAAGAGCTCGATCAGGTCCGGAATCTTGCTAACCTATCATTCACCCTCAGTACCCCGGACGCCAACTTCCCCAATGTTCAAAACCCCACACCACCTCGAAATATCCCAAAACAACCAAATCATCCCACTGCTCAAACAAAGAACCAATGCAACACTAGCCACACTCCAAACAACGTCCCACTACCCATCCCCGAACCGCAAAACTCCGCAAATGACCATTTCCACACCCACATGCCAGGCCACCACAACAATCCCATATACGTGGAGACCATGCCGCTCTCCACCCAACCTATATCTTGCACACCTGAATTCGATGAAAAGCATCTACTCATCAGAAACTTGGCTGAAGAACTTAAGAAACTGACCAGTCGAATTCAGGGCATCGAAGGAAGTAAAGGGATCGAAGGGTTGAACTATGAAAACCTCTGCATACAACCAGATGTCGAACTAACGGAGGGGTACAAACCTCCTAAGTTCGAGATGTTTGATGGTATAGGTGATCCAAGGGTCTATCTGAGAGCATACTGCGACAAGCTGGTCGGGGTAGGAAAAGATGAAAGGATCCGCATGAAGCTATTCATGAGGAGTCTGAAAGGAGATGCTCTGTCTTGGTACATCAGTCAAGATCCCAAGAAGTGGTCGAGCTGGGTATGTATGGCATCTGATTTTATGGACAGATTCAGGTTTAACACAGAGAACGCGCCAGACGTGTTCTATATCCAGTTTCTAAAGAAGAAGCCTATGGAGACATTTTGCGAGTATGCTACTCGCTAGAGGACCGAAGCTGCTAAGGTCAGACCCGCCTTAGAAGAAGAACAAATGAACAAATTCTTTGTCCGGGCTCAAGACCCGCAATACTATAAACGATTGATGGTGATTGAAAATCATAAATTTTCTAACATTATCAAGCTGGGGGAACGAATTGAAGAAGGCATTAAGAGCGGTATGGTTACAAACTTCGAGGCCTTGCAAGCTACAAATAAGGCCTTGCAGTCCGGTGGTGTGTCTAAGAAGAGGGACGTAGGGGCTATGATGGTTGCACAAAGGACCAAGTCTCCTCTCAAATACCAAACTTACCCAACACCTCCACTCATATATCAGCCAGCCCCAAATTACCAAGCACCCTCCTACCAAGCTCCACTACCAACTTATCAATCATCTCCACCTCCCACATATCAACCTACCTCACCCAGATACTCCCAACCCGCTCATGTCTACCAAACTTACAATACCCAACTATCTCATTACCAATCACCCCCCCCTCCCCGCATGCCAAAATTTCCCTAGGCCCCGACCCAATTTTGATCGGAGGCCTCCAAAACAATACACAACCATCTCCGAACCCATTGACCAGCTATATGAGAGACTCAAAGCCGCCGGTTATGTCACCCCCATCCCTGCTACAACCCCTGAGAATCCTTCTCAGTGGGTTAACCCAAACAAGTCTTATGCATACCACTCCGGCATGAAGGGACACACCATCGATGAATGCCGTTCTTTAAAGGACAAGATACAATCTCTGATTGATAACAAAGTCATTGTAGCAAAGGAAGACGCTCCACACGTACGCAATAACCCTCTACCAGACCATAAAGGCGGGGGTATTCACATGATTGAAGTGGAGGATGATTGGGATCTCGAGGGATCCATCGGGTTGATCGCATAAGGTGATGATCCAAAGAAACCAGCAGTTACTCTCAACCCCATCACAGTCCAGATCCAACCGTCTGAGGTCACTGAGGTAGATGTGTCTATCCCT
Organism: Nicotiana attenuata; assembly: GCF_001879085.1. Classification (NCBI taxonomy): domain Eukaryota; kingdom Viridiplantae; phylum Streptophyta; class Magnoliopsida; order Solanales; family Solanaceae; genus Nicotiana; species Nicotiana attenuata. The sequence goes on along the minus strand of NW_017670404.1, from coordinate 197,633 downwards.
CTGGAGTTTGAAACAGCACCATCAGCAAAGGCACCGGCACCATTTGAGGTTGCAGTTTTGCCACTGAAAGAGCATGTCCCATTCGAAGTAAAGGTGGCCGCACCGATCCCAGTGGCGATGTCTACCATGCCGTCATTCCATACAAAAGCTATACCCTGGGATTACACAGCCGAGGCTAGAAGGAAAGGCAAGGTCAGGTTCGAAGAGACTGTTGCAGCACATGGTATGACAAGAACTGGGAGAGTCTATACACCTGAATACCTAGCTGAGTCCAGCAAGCAGGCCTCTAACCGACCACCCATCATTGAGACAGGTCCAGACGACCTTTGGAGGAAAATACAGGCCAAAGAGTGTTCGGTCATCGACCACCTAAACAAAACATCAGCACAGATATCCATCCTCTCACTGCTGTAGAATTCCAAGACACACAAAAATGCTCTGTTGAAGGTGCTGAGTGAAGCTTACGTACTAAGCAACATCACTGGCGGGGAAATGGACAATATGGTGGGACAAGTATTAGAAAGCCATAAAATCACCTTCTATGAGGACGAGCTGCCACCTGAAGGGTTAGGTCACAATAAAGCCCTGCACATTATCGTGCAATGCGATGACTATTTCATCACCAGAATCCTGATCGACGGGGGTTCCAGCCTTAACATCTGTCCTTTGGTAACACTCAAGAAGTTGGGAAAAGGGCTGCATGAGATAAAAGAAGAAGCAATCAACGTGAAAGCCTTTGATGGGTCTCAGAGGTACACCATCAGTGAGATTATCCTGTGTATGCAGATGGGACCAACCTGATTCGAGGTTGATTTTCAAGTAATAGATGTGCCAGCATCCTACAACTTGCTGCTAGGACGGCCATGGATTCATGCTGCTGGGGACGTAGCATCAACACTGCATCAGGCAGTAAAGTTCGAATTTAATCACCAGGAGATGATCATTAACGGCGACGATAGCAACCTTATATACAATCGTCAAACCATTCCAACGATCGGAGGGAGAGGAAAGCTAGGCAGAGAGACCTACCACCACATCGAGCAGGTCAATGCCGTCGACAAAGACAAATGGTGGAATAACAAGATCGAGAGTATATTGAATTAAAGTGGGTACGAGCCTGGCAAGGGACTCGGCAAGAATCTCTAAGGAATCGCTAAAACCATAAAACTCAAGAAACATGGCACCACTTTCGGCTTGGGGTACGAATACACCTGGGAAGAGTTCAACAACTGGTCGCCACCATGGCGCGATCCTTACTACCCACTAGAGCAGCCGATACCGCACTTAGAGCAGACCTTCCAACAGGCTGACATCGTCTATGGGACAGACGAAGAAGAAGTGCTCGCAGCAGTGAAAAACTTGTTTTTAGAGGACAATGATATGGATTGCTGTGTTATTCTTGAGGAGGAGGGGGAGGAAGGTCCTTCTATACAAGCTGTGAGTAGAGGGGCATACCTCAACAATTGGACCATCAGGACCACCAGAGCCCGACGAGCCTCAGGGTAGCAAGGCTATAACAAGCACTATTCACTGTTTTATTTACTAAATGATTTTGTTTTCGCATTTCTCAATTTCCGCAATAAGATCCTTAATGTTCAAAATAATTATTCAATTTATCAAAGCATTTTTGATTTTTCCAATGAATTAATATTTATTTCTATCATTTTCTCCTTATTTACTTACACAACATTACTATTACTTATCTTGATGAACCAATGACTGTGACATGCAATGAGACAACGCAACAAACGGACATTGATTCATAGGAAGATGATATACCAGAGGAGATTGTTAAAGAAGTTGAGAACTTTGAGAACAGACCTAAGTCCAACCTGGACGAGACAGAAATTGTTAACTTGGGAGATGCCGAAAACGTCGAGGAAACATGAATCAGCGTTCACTTATCGCCGCCAGAAAAGAAGGAATACACAGAATTCCTAAAGGAATATGAGGACATATTCGCCTGGTCGTATGATGACATGACTGGTCTGAGTACGTCTATTGTGTCCCATAAACTGGCAACCGATCCAATGTGTCCACCGGTAAAACAAAAGCTCAGAAAGTTCAAGCATGATATGAGTTTGAAAATCAAGGAAGAAGTCACCAAGCAGATCAATGCTAAGGTTCTCAGGGTATTAGAATACCCGACATGGTTAGCCAACATTGTGCCAGTTCCAAAGAAGGACAAGAAGCTGAGCTCGACGACGCAGAATCGGTAAAAAGTCGTTATGAGCAACTAGCTCTTATAGACGGAAAGAGGATGAACGCAGTTTGCCATGGTCAACTCTATCATAACAGAATGTCCAGAACCTTTAACAAGAGAGCCAAGCCAAGACAGCTCACACCGGGACAACTGGTGTTAAAGAAGATTTTTCCGCATCAAGATGAAGCCAAGGGGAAGTTCTCCCCCAACTGGCAGGGCCCATACATGGTTCACCGAGTTTTGACAGGAGGAGCCCTCATACTCGCAGAAATAGACGGAGAAGTTTGTCCAAAGCCGATTAATTTAGATGCAGTCAAGCGCTACTATGTGTAATCTTTATGTTTTCCTACATGATGTAAATTGAACTACGCCTGACCTGATTCCCGTTTAAGAGGGGATACGTAGGCAGCCCTATGGGTTCGGTCACAATTCAATAAAATTTTCATTTTCCCCCGAAATTGGACACTGGGGCAGAATTTTGAGGAGGACCCTCAAAATTCCGAAGTAATTTCAGCCGATCGCCGCACGAGCAGCAGTCAAAAACGTTAACCCATCAAACTGGTGTAGCAGGAGGGGTGGCAATGTCCTAGATTGCGTCACAGTCGGCGGTTCATCTAAAAACTATTTTACTTTTAATTATACATTTATGTCATACTTTTACAAAAATCATGCGTGTTTATTACTGAAGCTCCTTCGTTTAGCAATGCTACCCCAATAATACAGGTGATATCGCCAGATCAAAGCCAAACGAGTCAAGCAAAGCCAGCAGGGATACAAACTAACCTTCCCCTTTACAAAACTCACGATTTTTCTTTGGATGCAGGCACTAGGGTTACGAAATCATTGAACATACTATACACTCACAGAACAAACATTGTTCAAGAACCCGGTTCTCCGAACCATTGCACTTACCAATATTTGCTATCAGCACGCACCCATAATGTTCCATATGTCACAACGCTCCCAGTAATCACCACGCCGCAATCTGCTATCAGCAAAGAAACTCTACTGTCATCTGCTATTTTATTTCTTGCATAAGGCTACTATTCTGCCTTCCGAGGTTAAGCTCTACCTCTATCTGCATTTGCATTGCATAAGGCTACTATTCTGCCTTCCAACTTGCATAAGGCTACTATTCTGCCTTCCGAGGTTAAGCTCTGCCTCTATCTGCATTTGCATTGCATAAGGCTACTATTATGCCTTCCAACTTGCATAAGGTTACCATTCCGCCTTCCGAGGTTAAGCTCTACCTCTATCTGCATCTGCATGGCTGAAAGATCACCTCATACTGCATTGCACGGCTGAAAGATCGCCTCATATTACATTTGTACGGCTGAAAGATCGCCACATACTGCATTGCACGGCTGAAAGATTGCCACATACTGCATTGCATGGCTGAAAGATCGCCACATTTGCACGGCTGAAAGATCGCCACATACTCCATCTGCACGGCTGAAAGATCGCCACATGCTACTGCATCCTTCATGGGCTGAAATATCGCTAACTCATCCAAAGGCGTCATCGTTCGGAGGCACCATCTTCATAGCCCGAGAACACCATGTCATGGCCTGAGGATTTCTTCCAATCTTTTGCATATCATTATTCAAAGGCGTCATGGTTCGGAGGCTCCATCCTCATGGCCCAAGAACATCATTTCATGGCCTGCGAATCCTTTATTATACACTTCATGGCCCAGGACATCATGGTCTAAGGACGTCATCCTAACCGTTCAAAGACAACATTCATGGTCCAACGGAAATTTGCATCATGTCTAAATTTACGCGCGATATATGCTTGTATTACTTATTTGCAGGTAAACCGGCAAGCAGCAGCCGTCCCGGCAGGAGCATTTCTGCTCCAGTGCCCGCAGCCACATCAAACCTAACCATTCCCGTAAGCCGTCCACTCACCCAGCCCGAGATATTGCGTCCATTCTTGGAAAGTACCCGTCGGCATACTCCGTCGACGGATCCTGAACTACATATGGCCTGATTCTTGTAAAACCAGGGATATGTAGGCAGCTCAGAAGCCAGGGTGCGGCCTGAATCTTCCCAAACCGTTTCGCTCGGTCAAAATTGGCCATCATATCTTCACCCGAAAATTCTTTCATCATTCCCGGGTAAAGAGGGGCAGCTGTAGATACCCAATTTTTTCCTATATATTTTCAGTATGCAAAATAACTTCAAAATGGCATATAGACGCATATGTAAGCATATTCAAGCGTTCTATTATTTTTCCCTAATTTTTAATGATTTTTAAATCAATTTATTTCCCTTTTTATCCATAAAATCCCAATAATTATGTCCAAAATTATTATTTTTTGATGATTCACTTATCGGATCTTCATATTTATGCTAAAATATATCTAAGGTAATTTTTTTGCATATTTTTTTACAAAGTTATTTAGTATTTCTAAGCTAAATTGCATATAATTGCAGTATTAGTCTATTTTAAGATTTAATCGCGTTTATATTCATAAAATCAGGTCATATATTTTTTTAATTTGTTAATTATATATTATAAATTATTTTAGTGCTTTCAATTTATTTCCAGANCCGTAGTCCCAAATGTAAATACTTAGTACTGGGGGAATCTACCGGGTGCAATCCCGTAGTTCCAATGTAAAAGTGCAGGGGGATCTCTCGGAATACAAATCCGTATCCTAAAATCTGACCCCAATTTAAACCCAATTTCCCAACCCAATTCCGTCTTAAACCTGACCCCCGACCCAATTTAAAAAAACCCAACTCGGATCCCCTACCTAACCCTTTCAATCCTGGCCGTTGATCATTTAGATCAACGGCCAATATCAACCTTTTCGTTTTTAACCCCAAATGACCCCTTACCCTACTTCATTTCTCACCAACCGCCGCCTCTGAATCCTTCTTCTCTCTCAACTCTCTCTGAAACCTAACACGAACCCTAGCAGCCCCCATCAAACTACACCCTAACCCACCCTAAACCTTGCCTAATCCATGGCCTCCCATGGCTATTGGAGATGTATGGTGGCCTCCCATGACTCTGTAGGATCTGATTAATAAAGCTCTGCATGTTCATCTCCACGCTTAGAAATCATGCCTATAAGATCTAATGGCTATAATCAGACATCATATTTACAAGGTTAAAATCAGATTCAAAATTAGATACCATGCCTATAGGACCAAATCAACCTTTAATATTTGACACCCTGTCTGTATGGATTAAAATCAGCAACAATAGAGATTATGTCTATAAGATCTGAACCAGTTTAGTTAAAAAATTAGTTTGACTCGTACTGTGTTGAATTGGTTTAAACAACTTACTCCTTTCATTAATGCGGTTTAGAAAGCATGCCTATAGGATCCCAAATTGCTCGTTAAAGCTATCACTGCTTTGCCATTTTTGAATCAGTAATAGATATCATGCTTATAGGGTATCATCAATACACACTTAGGCAAGCCTTAGGTAATAACGATAAAATTGAATCCGCCTTTGCTTAATTAGCAACTGCTACAACCAGCAGGCAAGCCTAATTCAGACTTCTTATTTGAGTTATATAATAAATGGGTCTGCTTCAACAATTAAAACTCCCTTGTCTTAGTACTTTGAATTCTGGCCCTAAATATGTTTTAAGTCATGCTATTTATGTGCTTTACTTGAGGAGGTATATATGAGCCTTTTAGTTGTTTTACATGTTTCCCCTAATATGCAGTCCTATGTGTTTTGAATGTCGCCTTAGTCTTTTTACCTTTAAAACCCAAGAGTCAGCCTAAAATCCTCCCGCTTATAGGAATAGTAGTCCTAAATTCCTCCGGGACTGATAGGAATGGGATGGGTAATAGCATGCAATAGAGGTCGAGACCAATTCGCGCTTTAATACCTTAACAGGGCGGGAAGGGTAGATATGGATATGATGACCGGTGCGCTAATACCACGTGTAGCCCCTCTTTTGAGGAGTGATTACCCGGTATTGCATTGATGTGATCCATATTACAAACAAACCTAGGACCCCTTTACATTCATCAGCATGCTTAGATTATAACTCTTTCAAAACCCTGCTTTCATTAACCGTTTTCTAACGCTTGTGTATTTTAACTCAAATCCCCTATTACTTGAGCCTTACTTGTTTACTTGCTAATTGCACAAATTCACAAAACTATCTGGCCGGGAACCACACTAGTGGATCCTGAGGGGTGCCTAACACCTTCCCCTTGGGATAATTTGAAGCCCTTACCCTTTCTCTGGTTATCAAACGTAGTTGTAGTTGAACCCCCATAGGTGCCCTAACGCACCTTAAAATTGTTAGGTGGCAACTCTTCATAATTGCAAAACCCCTTTCCCAAAAGGAAGGAGTTGTCCCAACCAAATGTCACAAACCCGATTTCGCGAGAAAAAAGGGGGCGCAACACCAAGTGGATGAGGTTCCTCTTGAAACTCAAGCACATAGACGAGGCCGACTGCCTCATGATAATGTTCCCGTCCATCCCTCAAATCCTCCAAGAGCGGAAGGTCACCGGATGGTTCCAAACGAGGGTTATGCAAGTGCTATAGTCCCGCCCCGCATTAGGGCGGGCAACTTCCAAATCACAAATGTGATGCTTACACTGCTTGAGCAATGGGGATTCTTCACCAGGGCTCCGAGTCAAAATTCTTACAAGCATCTCAAAAGGTTTGTCGATACTTATTCGGGGAGCAAGCAAACCAATATCTCCGAGGACGCGCTGCGGTTGAGGTTATTTACCTTTTCTCTACGGGGAAAAACATTGGACTGGTTAGAGAGATTGCCCAATCATTCCATCCACACATGGGATGAGTTGGCGGAAAAATTCATTGCCAAATTCTTCTCTCCGGGACATATGGCTACACTTCGCGAGGAGATTCTTGCATTCAAGCAAGAATCCAATGAGCCATTGCACGAGATTTGGGTAAGATATCGTATGATAAGTAGGGATTTTGACCACTTATTTGCTCTCTTTTACTTGCGTTTTAGCTAAAAAATGCTTAAAAGTATTCCCGAAAACTAACGAAATGTGCCTACTTGCAGGAATATTGCAAAACAAGCCAAAGAAGTCAAAATCAACTCATAAAGGAGTCAAAAGTGAACAAGAACCAAAATAGGGCAAAAAGGCCAGCAGTGCGGATCGCACAATTCCAGTGCGGCCGCAGAGGGGAGATTCAGAGAATAGTGTTTGGGCCAGCTAGAGGAATGTGGACCGCACCAAAATTATGCGGCCGCAGTCATTATTATGCGATCCGCAAGATTGAAGAATCAGAGAGCTGTTTTAAGTCCAAAAGCAGAAGAGTGCGGACCTCATCACTTTTGTGCGGCCGCATAATCAGAAGTGCGGCCGCGCCCACTTTTATGCGGACCGCAGAAGCCTAAAGTTCCAAGACCAAATTCCCAAGACTGCGTACCGCACGATAGTTGTCCGACCGCAGAAGCCCATTGTGTGGACTGCACCACAATTATACGGCCGCACAACCTTTGTAGGGGCATTTTTGTTCGATATTTTCAGCTTAGTATACATAGAACTTTTTGTCATTTTTAGGTTAATTATATTTTGCAGAGGTGCACCTGAGCCATTTTCTTTACTTCTTTGAGTAATTTTGTACTAGATTAACTTCTAAGCATTAGATTTTTTTTGTCTAATCAATTATTATGGATTCTATCTTAATTTCTTCTAGTATTTCTTTATTTTTCATGAGTATCTAAATCTTTAGCTAGGGTTATGGCTTAACCTTAGAGTGGGTACTTAATGGGTTTTTATTTTTAGGGCTTGTTTGTTATTGGATTAGTGATAATTAGCCTTGTTTATGCTTGAATTCTAGAATTAATGGTTGCAAACATTGATTCATGCCTATTTGACCTAGTCTTTACTTGAGAAAGAGAGACTAAGTCTAGAAAAACTTGGCTAACAAGGAATCAGGGTGTACTCAATAAATTGATAGCCCCAATTAAAGGGTCAAATTTAGAGATAGTAAAACCCGACTTGAGCATATATCGCTTGATTTGAGCAATACCTACTTGGACTTGAGAAAGCCAAATTGGGCAAAATCACTCAAAATACCGAGAGGTATAGAGTGGGTAATTGCGTGTGAATGCTATATCACGATCCTGATTAATCAAACTTGCCCTATAGTTTACAACCCGTTAGGTAGCCACCTAGGTGGAAGTCACACCCTAGATCTTTTATCATTTGAAAACAACCAAAACCAAAAATATTGTCTTCTAGTTTATTAGTTGCAATCAATAGATTAAAGTAGAAATAGAAACAACTAACAAGAATAGGGAAGAGCAAATTGAGGCACATTGTGCAATTACAGTAGGTGTAATACCTAATCCCATTTCTAACTCCCTGAGGAATCGACCCTGACTCGCGTAGAGTTTTATCCTTGCTTCGACCGCCTTACTACCTTTAATTGTGGTGTGAGTTTGGGCGACATCATCGTACCATGGTTAAAGAGAGCCGGAACAATGATATGACCGAGGCCATGATCCAACAAACCTTCTACAGGGGATCAACACAACGAATCGATGTGTGGTAAATCAACTCGCCGGTGGGAACTTCATGGACACGCCTTATGCCGAAGCTTGTGAAATTCTTGATAAGATGGCGGATACCTCATCGGCATGGCAAAGTCGATCCAATGTTCCTTAAGGTGACCCAAATATCATTCACCTCCACAAGGAGCTATATGATCATGGGCAAGCTATTGCCGAGTTGACAACTACAACGAACCAATTGGACAAAGCTCAGCTTCAACAAGTTCAAGGGCCGAAACAAGTTAATGCGATAGAAGGTGTGAATATGATGATAAACAAGAGACAGCAACAAGGTTAACAGATGCAAAGCCGTACGGAACAATTCATGCAAGATAATAGTGGTTATGATCAAGGTGATTCATTCAATGAGCAAGAAGAAGAAGTTCAATATATCAATAATTATCAAGGCCAAAGAAACAATGCTCAAGGACAAAATCAACAACAATGGCGGTCACAAGGAAATCAAGGAAATTGGAACAACCAAGGCCACCAAGGCAATTGGAGTGGTGGTAAAAATAATCAAGACAATTGGAATAATCAAGGTAACCAAGGCAATTGGGGTGGCAACCATCAAAGCAAATGGGGAGGCAATAACCAAGGAGGATGGAACAACTACAACAACCGGGGGTCGGGTTTTCAAAGGCCCCCGATGTTCCAACAACCAAGCAATCCACCTCGCTATCCTTCTCAAGGTCCAAGCTCTTCTAGCAATGAAATAGGCCGAATAGAGAACACGTTTAAACAAATGATGGGAAGAACACCGACTCCGATGCTCAATTAGCCTCTCACAACACTTCGATTCGCAATTTGGAAGTTCAATTGGGCCAAATCTCGCAAGCGTTGAACACTCGTCCTAAGGGGGCACTACATAGTGATACGGTGGCAAACCCGAAGGGTGGGAACAACACGGGACATGCTATGGCCATGACTACAAGAAGTGGAAAAGGTGGAGAGGTAACTACCTCAAATCAAAGAAGAATTGTGGATGATGATGTTGTGGTGCAAGAAGATGAGACTCCAAGTAATGTGGTTCAAGCTAATGAAGAAGTGAGAATTGATATTGATGAAAATGTGGAGGAGACACAAGAAGAAGTGAACCCGTCTAGGGAACACGTGATTGACATGCCGGAATCGGTAGTGCCAAAGGCTAAGGCACCAATGCCAAGGCCTCCTCCTCCATACCCTCAAAGACTTGCAAAGCAAAACAGTGACAACCAATTCAAAAAGTTTATTGATATGATGAAAAGTTTGTCTATTAATGTGCCGTTGGTTGAGGCATTGGAACAAATCTGGGCTATGCCAAGTTCATGAAGGATTTGGTAACCAAGAAGAGATTGATGAATTGTGAAACAATTAAGATGACACATCAAGTGAGTGCAATTTTGCACTCAATGGCTCCTAAGTTGGAAGATCCGTGCGCTTTTACAATCCCTTGCACTATTGGGAGTGTCGACTTTGCCAAAACTTTATGTGATCTTGGGGCAAGTATCAACTTGATGCCCTATTTGGTGTTCAAAACTTTGGGAATCGGGCAACCAAGGCCCACATCCATAAGGATGCAAATGGCGGGTTGTACAATGAAGAGGCCATTGCGGATGATATATTGGTTCGTGTTGACAAGTTCATCCTCCCAGCGGACTTTGTGATTCTTGATTTTGAAGTGGACTATGAGGTGCCTATAATTTTGGGTAGAACTTTCCTTGCTACGGGGAAGGCTCTTGTTGATGTGGAAGCCGGTAAGCTCACTTTCCGGGTGGGTGACGAAAAGGTGGTCTTCCATGTGTGTAAATCTATGAGGAAACCGAATAGCAATGAAGTTTGTTCGTTCGTGGATTTAGTGACCGATGTGATTGTTGATGATGCTAGTGCCACAATGAATGTTGAGGACAAATTGGAAGCCGTGTTGCTCAATCTTGATGATGATGAGGAGAATGATAGCTATGCGGAATGTGTAAATGCATTGCAAGGAATGGGATCGTACACTTATGAACCCCGCAAGTTATCCTTGGATCTTGAGAACCGAAATACTCCTCCTACAAAGCCATCAATCGAGGAACCTCCTACATTAGAGTTAAAGCCATTGCCTCCGCATCTCAGGTATGAATTTCTTGGCCCTTCTTCTACTTTACCCGTTATGACAAGGATTTGGGGAGCAAGGGAGAGATTCATTTGAAAATATAAGGCAGTTTGTAATTGTCAAAATGTCCACATATATTTTGCAGGAGAGAGATGAATAACTACATATCAAGATCATCACATTCAGAAAATAATTTGGGACCTATGTCTTTATTTAATATAAATTTCCACGGTTATGCTTGATCTAAATCTGGACTGAGGATACATGATCTTATTCTAATTACGTTTAAGAATGAAAAATTTGTATCCAATCTACTATCATCAGTTACTTACTAGTAAAACAAAGGCAAGACCAATCTGACACGTATTATGCTGATGTCTTTGATTATAGTTACAGAATGTCAACAACTATCAAAGCTCATGTGAAAAAATATTGCAGGAGACTTAAGGGTGAAGAACTTTCAGGCATGAGAATCAGTGATCTTTAACGTTGCTAAAACTGAATGCACCATATTGTCACTCTTGGTTTAACAGTGCATTCCAGATAAAAGAGTCAGCTCCAGAGAAAGATAAATGATCATTGGAGAGCAGAAAAATGGAAAAGAACATATGGTCACTCTTGGTTTATGTCAAGACAGAAATTTTCATTTTCTAAAACTGAATGCACCATCACGCAAAACAAAAAGATACAGCACCTTTATAAATCAGAAATATCAAACTGAGTCATAATTTACCGAATTTGTCTGGTGGTGCAATAACTGTTCCTTTCAACAACAGTGACATCTGAGAAATAATAAAAATTCAGTCAGGTGGCTTATCTAATAAAACGACGCAGTTAACTTTTAGAATGAGCTAACGATAAGACAAAAGTGAACCGGTAAGAACCATTAAGCAAGCAAAAGAAACATGACTAGTGTATAACATGGGGACCACTTGAAACGATCTTTCACCTCAATCCATAAAACGAAAAAGATATTATGCAATGAAGATAGAATTACAGGCATATGTGGTGTGGGAAAAACTTTACACCTTGGTCAAAAATAGATCATGAAAGTTCTTCCTTTCTCCTTCAGTTTTGCTTCATTCAAAGAGCTGAAACAGACAAATGGATATCAGATTGGAGAAGTATATAAAGATAACAGAGATGCATAAAATGTTCTTGCCAGGACCAATGATAAGTGATCCCTCTATGAACCGCAAAATTAAATACTCATCACTACCACGTCAAATTACAACGAAAGCAAACAAGGGTAGGTCCCAGACAAGATAAAAGGCAAAAAACATCACAAGTTTCCATTGTCAGTTGAGATAAAAATCATCAAGATCCAAACTTTATAAAGAATTGTAACTCTACTATGACAAGTTATATATCCTCCACATAAATGAAATTACCATAAAGATACAACTAAAAGTTAAGGTAATCCTCGTTACTGTTCATCTTAAGAGTGACAGCCTAATCTCATCTCTCACTTTGTGACTTTTGTTCACTCGGAAAGATCATTTCCCGCTTCCATTCCTTGATCAAATGCATGATAGGTTGGCCGGACGTGCTTTTTATTGCTTCTTTGATGGATACTTTGGCTACAATCAAATTCTTATTGCACTCGAGGACAAGAGAAGACCACTTTCACATGTCCTTATGGTACTTTCTCATTTTCCATGATGCGATTCGGGTTGTGTAATGCACCGGCGACTTTTCAACGGTTATGATGGCTATTTTCACCGACATGGTGGAGGATATTCTTGAGGTCTTCATGGATGAATTTTCTGTGGTTAGGAATTCTTTTGAGGATTGTTTGAACAATTTGGATAAGGTCTTGGCTAGATGTGAGGAGATGAATTTAGTGTTGAATTGGGAGAAGTGTCACTTCATGGTCGAGGAAGGCATTATCCTCGGCCACAAAATTTTAAAGCATGGTATTGAGGTCGATAAGGCCAAAATTGAGGTGATCTCCAAACTCCCTCCCCCTACATCCGTCAAGGGAGTGAGGAACTTCTTGGGTCATGCGGGTTTCTATCGCCGATTCATCAAGGACTTTTCCAAGGTGGTAAACCCATTGTGCAAACTTTTGGAGAAGGATGCCAAGTTCCATTTCAATGAAGATTGTATGAAGGCATTCGAACTGCTTAAGTTCAAGTTGACTACTACTCCTATTATTACCGCACCGGATTGGAGCTTGCCTTTTGAGCTCATGTGTGACGCTAGTAATGTGGCGGTTGGAGCGGTGCTGGGGCAAAGAATCAACAAAATCTTCCATTCGGTCTACTATGCTATCAAGACCATGAATGATGCCCAAGTCAACTACACAGTGACCGGAAAAGAGCTACTTACTATTGTTTTTGCAACGGAGAAGTTCTGCCCGTATTTGGCGGGTACAAAGGTGATTGTTCACACCGACCATGCGGCGCTTCGGTATTTGACGAGCAAGAAATATTCTAAGGAAAGGTTGATGCGGTGGGTGCTTCTATTGCAAGAGTTTGATCTAAAGATTCAAGACCGCAAGGGTAGTAAAAATCAAGTGGCGGACCCCTTGTCCCGATTGTAGGAGGAGGGGAGGCCACATGACGGCCTTGAGATCAATGATTCATTTCCCGACGAGCAACTCCTAGCCGTTTCAATGACCGGGATGACGTGGTTTGCCGATTTAGCCAATTATCTTGTGAGCGATATTGTACCGAATGAGTTCTCTTCAAACCAAAGGAAGAAGCTCAAACGGGATTGCCTTGACTATTATTGGGATGAGCTGTATCTTTTTCGAATATGTACTGATGGTGTGATCCGGCGATGTGTGCCGGAGGAAGAAGAAATAGGAATTCTTGAGGCTTGCCACTCTTCACCGTGTGGTGGCCACCATGGTGGAGCGAGAACGGCTACAAAAGTGTTGAGCTGTGGATTCTATTGGCCTACTCTATACAAGGATGCTAGTGAGCTTGTCAAGCGTTGTGATGAATGTCAAAGGACCGGTGGTATTTCTAAGAAAAATGATATGACCCTCACCACCATCTTGGAAATTGATATCTTTGATGTTTGGGGTACTGATTTCATGGGACCGTTCATAAGCTCTTGTGGGAACACTTACATTTTGGTAGCTGTGGACTATGTGTCAAAATGGGTTGAAGCCAGACTTTACCCAACAACGAAGCTCAAAGTGTGGTGGCATTCTTGAAAAAGAACATCTTTACGCCCATGGGCCATTATTAGTATGGGGGTTCGCATTTTTGCAACAAGGCTTTTGATACCTTACTCATAAAGTATGGTGTCACTCACAAAGTCACGACTCCCTACCATCCTCAAGCAAGTGGACAAGTTGAAGTCTCCAATCGGGAGATCAAGAGTATTTTGTCAAAGACTGTGAATGCTAATCGGACGGATTGGTCAAGAAAACTTGATGATGCTCTTTAGTCTTATTGGACGACCTACAAGATGCCGATTGGGATGTCTCTATATCGATTGGTGTTTGGGAAGGCGTGTCATCTTCCGGTAGAACTTGAGCATAAGGCCATGTGGGCTTTGAAAAAGTTGAACCTTGAGTGGGATGTCGCTGCAAACCTAAGAGTGGCACATTTGAATGAGCTTAATGAATTCCAGTATCATGCCTACACAAGTTCATGCCTTTACAAGGAGAAGATAAAGTACCTCCATGACAAGTACATCCACAACAAGGAGTCTAAAGAAGGTGATCTTGCGCTATTGTTCAATTCCCAGTTATGGATGTTTCCGGGCAAGTTGAAGTCAAAATGGAGTGGCCCCTTTGAAGTGATGAATGTAACCCCTTTGGTGCTCTAGATTTGAAAAATAAGAATGATGAGGTGTTTAGAGTCAATGGAACCGGCTTAAACATTACCTTGGCAAGGTTGATGATGGCCACATTGCGGCGGTTCTTCATTTCAAGTGATTAGTAATCTGCGTCGTGCCGCGACGTTAAATCAGGCACTTCTTGGGAGGAAACCCATGTGTCTTTTTATTTTTCTTGTTTTTCTTCTGTAGATTAGATAGGCTTTGTTTTGGGTTAGTGATATTAAGCCTAGTTCTTGCTTGAATTCAAGAATTAATGGTTGCAAACATTGATTCATGCCTTATTGACTTAGACTCTACTTGATAAAGAGAGACTAAGTCTAGAAAAACTTGGCTAACAAGAAATTGGGGTGAACTCAAGAAATTGATAGCCCCAATTAAAGGGTCAAATCTAGAGATAGTAAGACCCGACTTGAGCATATATTACTTGTTTTGTGCAATACCCATTTGGACTTGAGAAAGCCAAATTGGGAAAAATCACTCGAACTACCGAGAGGTATAGAATGGGTAACTGCGTGTGATTGCTATATTACAACCCCGACTGATCAAACTTGACCTAGAATTTACAACCCATTAGGTAACCACCTAGGTGGAAGTCACGACCCTAGATCTTTTATCATTTGAAAAATAATCAAAACCAAAAATATTGTCTTCTAGTTTTATAATTGCAATCAATAGCTTAAAGTATAAGCAGAAACAACAAACAAGAATGTGGAAGTGTAATTTGAGGCACATCATACAATTACACTAAATATATACCTAATCCCAATTTTAACTCCTTGTGGATTCGACCCCGACTTTCATTGGGTTTTTATTATTGCTTCGGCCGCCTCATTACCTGTATTTGTGGTGTGAGTTTGGGCGACATCATTCCCCTTTCCCAAGTATTCTCCTCTGTATCACAATCCTGCCATTTGACCAAGAACTCTGGGTGATCTTTCCTTGAAGCATGAACCACTCGATCATCAATAATAGCTTCTACACGCCTTTTCTCGGTTGAATTAGGGCCTCGAATACTGGGTATTGTGAGTTGGCTCCGTGAAGGATCCTCCATGTCTTCCCGAAAAAGTTTTAGAAGGCTGACATGGAAGACTGGATGAATCTTCCACGATGTTGGGGTATCCACCCAGTATGCAACTTTCCTAATGCGTTTCTCAATGGACAAGGGTCTAATGTACTTTTGTAATAGGCGAGGGTCATGGACCCTTGCAAACAAGTATCGCTTAGGGATTTTCAACATCACTTTGTCTCCTACTTGGTATTCAACAAAGCGACGATATTGATCATCATGTTTTTTTATCCGCTTTTGGGCATTGACAAGATAGCTCCGCACTATCTCCAAATTTCGTTTCCATTATTCCAAGAAGCTAGCAGCTCGAGTAGATTTCGACATGTTTGGGGCATTCACAGTGTGTGGGAGTATCGGTTGATGTCCAGTAATATTTTCAAAAGCGCTTTTGTTTGTACTAGAGAGCTTTTGTGAATTGAAACACAATTGCAGCATCCAAAATCTACACCCAATTCTTTTGCACTCCTGTAACAAAATGGCTGAGGTATTCCTACAGCATGCCATTGAACCGCTCCATCTGGCCATCAGATTATGGATGGAAACTTGAATTGTGGCTTAAATTGGATCCGATGCGCTTAAAGGGCTGAGTCCAAAAGTTGCTAATGAAGCGAGAGTCGCAATCACTGACGATGTCTTTAGGCAATCCCCAATAGTTGACAACACGAGAGAAGAAGAGTTGAGTTGCATCTTCTGCTGATATATATTTTGGGGCTGCTATAAATGTGGCTATTTATAAAACCGATCTACCCCAACCAAGATAATTGTAAAATCTCCGCCCTTGGCCAATCCGGTGATGAAATCCAGTGACACGTTTTCACAACTTCTTTTTGGAACAGGCAATGGCTCCAAAAGTCCCGCTTGTGTCAAGCGGTCCGACTTGTCTTTGTGGCATACTAGGAAAGTCTTCACATACTGAGCAACATCATCAGCTATTTGAGGCAAATAATAAGCACGGTTCAACAACGCCATGGTGCCTTCTTTCACCTGGGTGGCCGACTCACAAAGTATCATGAAATTCCATCAGAAGAGTCCTTCACATATCTCCTTCTTTGGGAACATAAATTCGGTTCCCTTTTACCTTCAAGAACCCATGTTCCATGTAGAACTGGTGAGCCTTGCCTTGTCCTACCAAATTGACCAAATACTGTGCAGTAGGATCCATGGTGAGTAGATCCTGTATCTGGTCTTTAAGAGTGCGGAGAATTCCCGCATGCAATCCCGGATTGCTTTGGTCTGGCGCAGCTCCCGGAGCTTTCTACGCTCATTGTACTCGACGTTTTTAGGGAAGAAATGTAGACGTATGGCTACCTTCAAGTCTCCCCATGTCTCAAGAGTATCTTCACCGGCCCTGATGGCTTCATGTTCACTCGCCACCAGAGTTTAACATCACCCTGAAGATACATGACAGCAATTGCTAGCTTTTTTGCTTCTAACTCCCTCACGACGTCGAAGTATTGTTCGATGTTGGAGATGAAGTTCTCCACTTCTTTGGCATTTTGAGCCCCATTGTAGGTCTTAGGTTCAGGAATCTTCAGCTTTTGTGGCACGGGGGCATGGTTCACAGCACCCCTATGTAGTTTCTGCCTCCTCAAAGTAGGCCTTGTAATGCAACGTTGACAACATTGAGCTAGCCCGTCAAGTTATCTATGGTTTGCTGCATGGCCGTCACCTTGTATGCCTCTTGTGCCCTATAGGCTAAATCCTTGCCCCGCTCCTGTTGGAGGCCCTCGAATTTACTGAAAATTTTGGCTGCCGTTTGCCGGTCTCCTTCAGAGTCACGAATGATGTTTTCAATATCACCTTCGGCTTGCCACATCCTGCGGTCCAGGTCGTTCAACCTTTGCACTAGGCTGATTCTAGGCACCATATTCACGATGGGTTATAATACGTTAACCTTCTCTTCCAAGGCAGAAATGCGGTCCCCATGATTCACCATGTCAGAAATGGTGGTAATGGCAGTGTGTTCCCTCGTCCGATGTCGAGCCTAGGCTCTAATACCAACTGTTACGCGATGTCTTCCTGAGATTTATCGGAAGGGCGACGTAAGGCTAAGCAACTGATATCCGCGTTGTTACTATACGCCAACTGGGGTCCCCTCCGTACGCTAGACTAGGCTGTTAGTGTCGTACGGGAAAACTAATGTCAAGAACAATTGAGAGAACAGAAAAGAGATTGAGAATGAAAGAAAGCTTGGTTGCATTAATGAATCTATTACAGAAAGTCAACACGTTGTCGAGGGGGTGAGACACCAATATAGAGAATTGTTTGCTTGCTTGAAAGTTTGATTGCTTGATCCCTCCCATAATGCTTTAAAAAAATAAAAATAAAGTTACATGACTTGATCTAACTAAGCTGGAAAGACATAGTGGAAAAACAGGAAGTAAAACTACTCTATATTTCTAATGAAAAGGACTTAGATTCCTAAAAGGTAGAAGCAGGTCCGTTGGCAGCAACTTTATCTTTAGCTCAGAGTCTGCACGCGCAGCGCTATCTTCGCGCGGCGCTGTTGGTATCTGCCTGCAACTGGTCACTAACGAGGGCTATCGGTGGGACATAGGCACAAGCGTACTTGTCACTTGCCGCGGCCAAGACCACGGGGCCGTCCATGACGCTAGGCGTTGGGAGGCTTGCCAGGGCGTCATGGGGCGCATCCAAGGAATCATGGGACATGAATGGAAAGCCGCCCATGACTTTACATGTGAAATCAACATAATCTTACACTCTTTCAAACAATTATGCAACACCAAACAAGCATGAAAAAGAAGATATTGGGCTATAATGCAAATAGTACATCTGAACACGTTCAACTCAACGAATATCATAAGCGAAATCCCAATTATATATGTCAATCTTGACAATTTTAATGAGTGACTTTCCTTTGCTTATAAATTAAAGGGATTTTTTTATTTTTATACCATATATGAAATTATATTACCAAAAATGTTCATGATTAGCATATTACCCAACCTGGACATATTTATTCTATAAAATTTGAACAACTCATTTAAAACAGAATCCTTTTAGATGTATAATTCCTTTTATAGGCGCGATATTAAGGATTCTTCCAGATTTTCTTCAACGCAAATCTCGCTATTAATTAAGCCCATTTTCTCTCACTATTTCCGATCTTTATTTTTCGAAAATACTCTGTTTTCTCATTTGCATACACATTGTCCTGCATAATACTACTATCAATTATCATGTGGTGTTGAGCTGTTCGTTCCCCTACTGGAAGTATTCATTCTATGTAAATGGTCAATATAGTTTCTTTTCTACTTAAAGAAATATTTACCAAAATAATTTGCATTTGGTATATATTTGTTTTATCTAGATCCTATATTGAGCTGTTCAGTTTTCTTCTCAATGGCAACATCACTAATAGGGATAAAATATCGAATTATAATATAATACCAATCACCAAATATGCAGCGCCTCAATTTCACACTTAAAATTAGTCTGTTCACATCTTCATATTTTCTCTATAAATAAACAAGTCAAAAATCAGTACCAATACACCCTTTTAAATGTTTACAAAAGAAGTTTCAATTTTATAAAATAATAGATGAAAATGGCTTCAGATCTTGACACTATTCCTTATTACACAAATACAATTTTATAAGATATATCTTTTGTATCTGATTTATATATAGTAAAAATAAATTTCATACAACTACTTATATATTATACAATTTATTTACAACTTTCATACATTATTTCTACCCAGTTATATACAACTACAATATAATACCACTTAAATATAATTTTTATACAATATGTCTTTTGTATATTATACAATTTATCTACAACTTTTACACATTATTTCTACCCAGTTAAATACAACTACAATAACATACAACTTAAATATAAATTTTATACAATATGTCTTTTGTATATTTTGTATCTGATTTATACATAGTAAAAATAAATTTCATACAACTAATTATATATTATACAACTTATCTACAATTTTCATACATTATTTCTACTCAGTTATATACAACTACAATATCATACAACTTAAGTATAATTTTTATAGAATATGTCTTTTGTATATTATACAATTTATCTACAACTTTCACACATTATTTCTACCCAGTTAAATACAACTACAATAACATACAACTTAAATACAAATTTTATACAATATGTCTTTTGTATATTTTGTATCTGATTTATACATAGTAAAAACAAATTTCATGCAACTAATTATATATTATACAACTTATCTACAATTTTCATACATTATTTCTACTCAGTTATATACAACTACAATATCATACAACTTAAATATAATTTTTATACAATGTTGTTCAACTTTCATACAATAGTTAAATGAATAAAAGAAAAATATATAAACAACAGAATACAATTTTTCTACAATTTTACTACAATTTCTGCAGTATAATGTATGTCATGTCGTCTTCTTCTTCTTCTTCTTCTTCTTCTTCTTCTTCTTCTTCTTCTTCTTCTTCTTCTTCTTCTTCTTCTTCTTCTTCTTCTTCTTCTTTAAATCTGAAATTCAGCCAAAACCAAGTCTAATCTTCACCAAAACCCTTCAAAATTGAGATATAAACTCCAAACCATATTCCCAATTATTTGCAAAGACACCCAATCCAAACAAATAATGATTTTTGAAAATCCAAATTCGAATTCAAAGCTTCAAAGCTTTTTAATGGCTGTCAATGGTGAAATTGCTGCTCTCTGCTCCTTTGCTTTACATTACTGAAATTTGGGATTGAGAGATAGAGAGAGACGTAGAGAGAATTCTCAATTCTTTGCAACAATATCCAATTCAAATAAACAATATTTTTTGAAAACCCATATTCGAATTCAAAGCTTCAAAGCTTTTTAATGGTAGTCAATGGTGGAATTGCTGCTCTCTTGTGCAAGATACGTAGGGGAGGGGGTGAGATGTAGAGAGAGAAACATGGGGGAGTGGAAGATATGTTAGAGTAATTTTAGGACACTAATTATTATCATTAATTTCCTTAAAATGTACATAAATGGTAATTGAGTATATAAAATGTAATTATAGTAAAACTTGAATAGGTAGGGTAATATAGTTTCATATAGTGTATAAGAATATAAAAATTCCAAAATTAAAAACATAGGTTACCAAGGATGAAAAGACTTGCAAGGTATTGAATTCTGCAACAATTAAGACACGTAACAATATTCGAGAATAAATATAAGATATGTTCCCAAAATGAAAAAGAGTGCGTTACTACCATATATGCATGTATCCTGTATGAAAAAGAGAAGGCATAGCTGATCAGTAATATAGGCAAACATTCAATGTTAAAAAATTTCATATTAATGGCCAGCCTCTAATTTGTTGCAAATTTGACCTTCTTGTCACTTTTTAAAGATTCATTTTGCGAAGCCCAAAGTATAGGTACTCTTCAACTTTAGTATAAACCAAAAAAGATTTAATAAACAAAAAAAAAAAAAAAAAAAATTATAAACAACTGGAAATAACGCTGGATGGAACATTGCTAAACCATTATTTATATTTTGACCACATGTCAGAATTTAAAGCACGATAGTAAGAATTTCGAAGCACCAGGAATCTTGACAATCACTAGAATTTATAACCACAATTGATAGAAACTAAAGATTCACCAAACTGTATAGAGAACCTCTATCATTCCCCACAGAACATACACAACTAAAGATAAGTAAATGACACAGCAGAGTCTAACGTGGAAAACTCCCAGCTCACGGGATTAAAAACCACAACCTATACTTGTAGGATTTCAACTTCACTATGAGCAAACTTCAGATTACAAACTATTGTAACCTAGGAATTAAACTCTTAATCCTTCACTCACTTGTAACAACTCTATTACAAGCCTCTTTGTAATAACTCTATTACAAAGCTCACAACTCGACTAACTCTAGTCAAGACACAAACACAAGGTTTATGGTTTGACAATTGATTTCCTACACAATGCTTCTAGCTAAGCTATGTAGAAATTACAAGTAAATCGCTCTAACAACGGTACAACACAACTAAGGACATGGTAACTTAATGCTGGAAACTAGTCCTTGTTCTGATGTTCTTCGTTCTTGAAGGCTTGAAGTTACTTGCAAGATGACGGCACACTTGAGAGAGAAGCTTGATGATTTTCCTAAGTGTTCAAGTGACTTATTTTCCCTTGCATCATGTTGATAATATACAAGTGATGTCACTTGGATGATGCAAGCAATTACCCGGTACAAGGTATTCTCCATAAAGTGACTGCTGCATTGTTTGCCCTGTTGCGTGTGTGCAGAGGAATAGTTGCAGCAACTTTACAGTTGTAGGGGAGTTGACTTGTAGAGTCAGCAAAGGAACTAATGTCCATTTGTTCCCCCTGTCGTCTCTTTGACTCTAATTGTTGGAACTTGTGCCCGACTTGTGACTTGTTGTTCTTGAGCACTTTGAGGATGTGAAACAGGTTCCCGATTTGGTTCTTATCATTAAGTTTGTTAGATCATCAAAATATAATAAGGCACATAACCTACCAATTTCCCCCTTTTTGATGATGAAAAACTTGTAATTGAAGTTCCCCTTGAGAACTAGAGTACCATATAATATTTCCTGTAGTATTCCCTCTGAACCTGTTCTCCTCAATTAATTTTCCCCCTTTTGGCATCATAAAAAGATTATTCACAAGTAATAAGCAAAACGAAGTCCAACATGGTCAACTCATGCCATATGTGTGCATACAAACATGGCTAAAAATAGAGCATAAAAGTATATCATGCATAGTAAAAGAACGGGATACTCATTAATTTTAAATAAAAGAGAACAGAATTGGCAGTACCATTTGTTACACAACCATTCACAAAATAAAACAACTTAAAAAGTACCGGCCACTGAAAATATAAAATAGAGGGACCAAGATATAGGACATATAGCTTTTAACTAGACACTGGAAGGGAACTATTTTAAGGAGCACTGGAAGGGGGAGGCAGAGATGAAGAGGCAAGGGTTCTAAGGAGGATATCCATTCGATCATTTTCCGACACTTGCTTGTTAAGCAGCCTCTCCTTCAGGTCCTCGACCTGTTTCCTGAGATCAACATTTTTCTTGGTCAGACGGGCAACCTCTGTGCCTTGTGCACTGCTGGAACCAGGTGCCTCCTGGGCCTGACTAAGCTGTCCCTCAAGAATAACATTTCGTGGCTTCAACTTCCTTATCTCTTCATTGGCAGCATTTTGAGCCTCAATCAATTGAGAGATAGTGGAATTGCTGCCAACCCCTCCCTTCTTATCAATGCACTCACACTCTTCTAAGGTAGTTTTGGAGAAGGTCTGCTTGAGAGTTCCCACTGTTGCTTTTCCCAAAGTGACCTTAAAGAAGTTAAACACCTTAGTGAGTAAGAAACCTTAAGGCAACCCATGATTACCATCCTTAAAATCTGCAACTTTCTTCATATGCTCTATTATGAGACCATGCAGATTGATAGTGGTGTAGGCATCCAGTGCTTCCATTAGGAACAAGTCTGCTCTTGACGTAATGGAATACCTTTCTGCCCGTGGAAGCAAAACCTTATTCACCATCTCGAACAACAGTTGATACACTAGAAGGAGGGCCTTCTTATGTACCCGTTCCCCTTGCTGCACTACATCATCTTTCAGAATGGCACTTATGAAATTTGGAGAACAAATCCCCTCAATGGATGATATTTCTCCAGTAGGCACTCCCAAAATGTTTCCCAACACAGCCTCGTCCATCACAAAGTCTACACCGTTGACCTTCAAACAAATGTTATCCTCTTGCACTGTGAACATGTTCGCGTAGAAACTACGCACCTCTTCTCATACACTTTAGGGGTCTCATTGGTGAACAAGTGTGTCCACTATTGAAACTCACAAATATCAACCAGTTGGCGCATCCCTGTCATGTCAAGAATATCAGGAGCAAATGTTCTGCCCCACAGCACCCTCTGTTTTCTCAGGTTTTCTTTTCCTTCATCCTTGGCGACACCCACCTTGGCCTTCTTGGAGGAACCAGGTTCCTCGTTGTCACCAACCTTCCTTTTAACAGACTTTCTCACACTTTTCTCTTTATTTGCAGACTTCTCAGGCAATTTCTCACCAGAAGTCTCAGACACCTTCTCACCAGACTCTTCTACTTCAACATTTTTCACATCCACCATTTTCACAGATGACTCTCTCCTAGATCTTGGAATTGCAGGTTTCTCAGAGGACTTACGAATTAAGGAACCAAGTTCCGCATTCACCCCTTCATCAACATCAACAACAAGTGCTGGAGACACTTCTTCTTTATTCACCAGCTTTCCACCCTTCACCAACCTCTTCTTCATCTTCTCTTCTTTATTTTTCTTCAGAATTGACTCACGGGCTTCCTTCTTTTGCAGTCTAGTAGTAGGTCATTTAATAGTGGGCTCTTTGGGAGTTGCCCTTCTACTCCTAGCGGCAATAAATCTTGCAACAGACACATTGTCATAATCCTCCTCATTGTTCTCATTTTCTTCCTCAGAAAGAGATCTCATCTCAGGAAAGACGATATTTAACGGCTCAACATCAAAGTGAGGAGAGGGAGCAGGATCAGTATTGACCTAGGGCTCTTTCGAAGAGCAGGGAGTTTCATCCCAAGTAGTAGCAGAGGGCTCCTCTTGGGTTGAGGGATCAGGTCCCTCATTTGTTTCCCAGTAGTACTGTCAGGTGCTAGATTTTCAAGGGGCACCAGTTCCCTACCCTCTTTCTGATGACCTTCACCTTACCCCTGAGACCCAATGGTCTCATTAACACCCTCATAACCACCAACAAAACCTCCCTCTACAGCAATTAACAACATGTTCTCAATGGCTTCTTGTTCATTTATCCCCAAAATAGACTCAGAGAATGCAAGAGGAACATTACCTGTAGGGTTGACAATATTCAAATCGAAGCTTAGAATGGTCGTTGCTGAACCTTTACTACTACGAACCACATCCTGTTAGGCTTCAGCATTCTCCCCAACTTTCTGAATAGAAACTTCCTGACCTGCGTTTCCATCTATTGTTTCTCCTTCTGCCATTTTTTTTGGCGAGGCAGAAGGCGAGGTCGCAACAACAAACCTTTTGGGGTTTTGAGTCTTACGAATCCGGTGAGAACCAGAACTCAATTGGATCGGAGAGGAAGTAGTAGGTGGTTGGGGTCTGGTATGGGGTTTTGACTGGGTGACAGAGGGGACTCAGACTCTCGCTCCAATGCTTCGTAAGACGAAGACACAGCAGGGACTACACTGGAAACGTTTGAGATTTCTGGATTTTTAGACATAGTGAAGATTCACAGTGAGAATACAAGAAAAAGAGTGTTTGCTTTTGAGAGAAAAAGGGTAATTTTTGGCTTTGATGTGGATAGTGAGGAAAGAGACAGCGCTTAGGTTTATTTAGAGAAATTGAGGGGCGGTTACAAACGGGTATAGATTGCTGGGTAGACGGGTCATTTAGTAACGGGTATGATGTTTGGGTTCTAAAAAGCTAGAAAAAAAGAGAAACTGAAATTATAATGATGCGGCACTTTTACAGCCGTTAAAAAGATGTGCATGAGAGTACAAAGTGAATAATAACCCGAGTCAAGGGAACCAGGTTCCCTGACTTAGTTTTGTAAGTGTGAGCCTTATCCTTTTACCAAGATGCAATTACATTAGCTGCTTGTTTGCTCCGTAATTGCCATGCGTATCTACCTGTAACGATATAGAAATGAGTTAGAACTTGCCAAAAAATACTTTTTAGCTGTTTTACCTGTTCATTCTTTCACAGCCAATCTTTGAGGGAGTTGGTGCTCGGTTTGATTTTATCAACCCCAATGCCAATCAATTATTTTCAAAGTGCTCTCTGCTCAGTGTTTTAGTGAAGATATGTGCTACTTGGTCTTCTGTTTTGCAGAACTTCATGTAGATAAGACCTTTTTCAACATTATCTCTGAGAAAATGATGTCGCACATCAATGTGCTTTGTTCTCTTATGCTGAACTAGGTTCTTTGCCATGTTGAGAGCACTGGTTTTATCACACAATAATGGCACACAATCAGAAAATATACCAAAGTCCCCCAGTTGCTACTTGATCCACATCAGTTGAGCACAACAAGAGGCAGCTTCCACATTCTCAGCTTCTTCAGTTGAAAGAGCCACAAAGTTTTGTTTCCTTGTACCTCATGAAATCAGACACGATCCCAAAAAATGTGCCATGCCAGATGCGCTTTTTCTATCCACCCCAACATAATCAGCATCAACATACCTAATTAAGTCGAAATTGTCTCCTAAAGGATAGTGGAGAACCAGGTCCTGCATTCCTTTGAGATACCTTAGAATTCTCTTGGCAGCCTTTAGATATGATTCCTTTGGACTAGGTTGAAATCTAGCACATAATCCCATACTGAATACGATATCAGTTCTACTAGCTGTGAGATATAAGAGTGACCAATGATACCTCTATACATGATTTCGTTCACAGGAGAACCAAGTTCATCCATGTACAGACGAGTGGCAGTGGCAATAAGGGTATCAATGATCTTTGAACTTTCCATCTCAAATCTCTTTAGAAGCTTTTTAATGTACTTCTGCTGACTTATCATCGTGCCCTTAGGAGTTTGCTTAACTTGCAGCCCCAAGAAAAAATTCTTTTCCTCCATCATGCTTATTTCAAACTCGCTTCCCATGAGCTTTGCAAACTCTTCACACAGGGAATCATTTGTTGCACCAAAGATGATGTCGTCAACATAGACTTGCACAATGAGCAGGTTCCTCCCCCGTTTCTTCAAAAATAGGGTGTTGTTGATCTTTTCTCTTGTAAAGCCATTTTCAAGGAGAAATTGGAACAACCATTCATACCATGCACCAGGCCTGCTTCAGTCCATATAATGCCTTGCCAAGTTTGAATACATGTTCAGGATGCTCATGGAATTCAAAACCCGGTGGTTGTTTGACAAAGACTTCTTCCTTTAGATATCCATTCAGAAATGCACTTTTGACATCCATTTGGAACAATGTGAATTCCATATGAGATGTAAATGCAATAAGGATTCTGATGGCTTCCATTCGAGCAACTGGAGCAAAAGTTTCATCATACGCCCACCTAGTTCCTATAATAGTTCTGTCAGAGGGTCGAGGAACCAGGTACCATACGTTGTTCCTCTCAAATTGATGGAGTTCATCTTGCATAGTAGTAATCCAGTCGGCATCTTTCAATGCTTCCTTGATATTTTTGGGCTCAATTTAAGAGAGGAAGGCTGAGAAGGCAAGTGAGTTTCTTGACTTTGATATGGTTTGGATCCCTGAGTCAAGAGGAGTGATTACATTTTGAAGAGGGTGTGAACTTTTGTGTTTCCAGTTAGACACTTGAATCTCATTGCGAGATAATCCAGGTTCCTCTGAATGAGATCCATCGTTGACATGAGTGCCACTTCTCAACTCAGCATCAGGAGTCCTATGTACGACATCAACAACTCTATTTTCTGCTTCAGTTGTTGTGATTGAGGGACCAGGTTCCTCTGTATCAGTTGGAGATTCAGCTACACCATCTTCATTTGATTCCTTAACCTGACTCATCATGTTAGCCTTTCCATTTGCCATATCAATGACTTTACCATGAACCTTCAACTGCTCTCTGTCTTAATCAACCTTATCATGTGGATCTTTCCCACATAGGTGGTGTGATTCATCAAAGATCACATGTAAATTCTTTTGTTGTAGACCTTGTAAGCTTTGCTTAGTGATGAATAGCCAAGAAAGATTCCTTCATCATTTTTGGCATCAAAGTTTCCCAGTGCTTCCTTACCATTATTGAGGACAAAACATTTGCAGCCAAACGTCCTCAAGTGTGTTAGCTTGGGTTTGCTCCCGTTCAGTATTTCATACGGGGTTTTGTTCAAGAGGGACCTAATCATGCACCTGTTCACCAAGTAGCACGCAATGTTGACTGCCTCTGCCCAGAAGCTTTTTCCAACACCACTGTCAATCAGCATTGTCCTTGCCATGTATTCAAGAGTACTATTTTTCCTCTCCACAACACCATTTTGTTGGGGTGTTCTTGGAGCTGAAAAATTATGACTTATACCATTTTTCAGCACAGAATTCGTCGAATTTTGCATTGCCGAACTCTGTGCCATGATCAGATGTTATACTCACAACATTATGGCTCATCTTCACTTGGATCTTCTTCACAAAAGCAGCAAACACTGGAAAAGTTTCATCCTTGGTTCTGAGGAACAAAGTCCAGGTAAATCTGGAGTAGTCATCCACTATGACGAAAATGTACTTCTTTTCCCCTTTACTTGGCACCCTCATAGGTCCACATAAACCCATATGGAGGAGATCAAGTGGCCTTGAGGTGCTTACTTCCTTTTTGGGCTTGAAGGAGCACCTGACTTGCTTTCCTTTTACACATGCATCACATACCTTATGATCTTTGAAACTTGACTTAGGCAGCCCAAGAACAGGTCCTTCTTGACCAATTTGTTCAGCAACGTAAAACTTGCATGTATCAATCTTCTGTGCCACATTTCAGCATTGTCATCAATAGCACTCAAGCATGTAAGATCCGCATTGTTCAAAGACTCAAAATCAGCAACATAGATATTCTTGAATCTTTTTTCCAATAGAACCACTTCACCAGTTACATGATTTGTAATCGTGCAAGTCTTTGACAAGAATTCCACTTTGTTTCCTTTGTCGTAAATTTGAGAGACACTCAGTAGGCTGTATTTCAAACCATTCACATAGTACACATTTTCAATTGAATGAGTAAGTGTCTTCCAACACTTCCTACTCCAGAATGTATCTCTTTTTGCCATTGCCGAAGGACACACTCCCTCTTTGCAAGGCTTTAAGTGAAAGTAAATCATCAGTGCTTCCAGTCATATGCTTAGAGCAGCCACTATCCATATACCATCTTTGGCTGCTTCCTTTCACTGCTCCCTGCATGAGGAAATCAAGGAATAGACTTAGGAACCCAAACAAGTTTGGGTCCCTTGTAATGAGGAAAAGGGTGAATCAAACTTTTTCTTGTCCAAGCAGGCATCACACTTTTTTTATTTGAGGGACCAGGTTCTTTAGCAATAGTTAATTTTCGGCAAAAACTTTATTTTTCTTTTGGGACTGAAATCTAGCTCTACAAGTTTCTTTAAAATGCCCAGTGTTACCACAGTGAGTGCAAATCCAGTTATCAGGGACAGTAACGCACTTGCTATGAGGATTGTAAGGAGTTTTTTTCTTTTGGAACCCGATTCCCTACCCGTTCCCCCCATTATTCTTATACATAGCGGTGATTGCATCAGAGGACCAGGTCCACTTAAGAGATTTTTCTAGGTCATTCTTAACTCTGCCTAGATCTTTCTGAAGTTGTCTGTTTCTCTCAAGTTCAGAACACAGACTAGATTTCACTAATTTTAGCTCATTTTCAAGCCTAAGGTGTGCCACACTTGCAACTTACTTTCCTTTTTGAGTGTTCCCATACCTGCTTTCCCTTTTTAGTTCCTCAATTGTTTTTTTTAGGTCCACAACTACTACCAACAGATCTCTCTCTCATGCTCTACGTTTGCAATTTTTTCAGTTAAAGCATCCTTTTTCCTTTTTAATACCTCAATGGTTTCTTTTAAATCGACCATTAAGACTACTAGATCATCTCTCTCATGTTCTACTTCTCCTAGTTCCACAGTTAGCATGTTTTTATCATTAATGAGATTGTGATATGTATCAATTAGAATATTTTCCAAGGATATAAACTTCTTTTGAAAATAGGACTTCAAATTTCTTTGAACGTCCAGAAAGTTTACCTCATCGTCATCATCGTCTTCATCATCATCATATTTTGCCATCAGGGCAAAGATTGAGTCGTACTCAGCTGCTTCGCTTTCAACGGCCATCATTGAGGTATCACCTTGTTCATCATCTCTTTTAGATTCACTGGAGGAATCTCCCCATGCAGCAAGAGCTTGTTTCACAACATTGTCGACAATATCTTCTCTTTTGAATCTTCTATTAGGAACCAGGTTCCTCTTGGCTGCTTTGTCCGTTGTTGTGCTTATACTTATCTTGCTTGTGCAAAGGATAGTCTTTGATAAAATGTCCTGACTTTCCACATTTATGACACAAGCCACAACCTTTTGGTCTGCTAGAGCTACCCCTTTTTGGAATGTCTCCATTTCTGCGCACCATTTTCTGGAATTTTTTGTTAGATAAGCCATGTCAGCATCCTCGCCACTTGGGTCATTATTTTTAGCCTTGACGACCAGGTTCTTTTCCTTCTTGGGTTCTCTTCTTTCATGGTCCTTCTTTTTCTTCATTTCATATGTCTTGAGATTTCTAATGAGTTCATCAATGGTCAACTTTTGCAGATCCTTTGCCTCTGTGATAGCATTTACCTTGCTTACCGTGGAACCAGGTAGTACACTCGGTATTTTCCTAACAGGTTTGTTCCTTGGAATGATTTCTCCCAGAGAGTGAAGCTCATTGATGATGGAGGTGAATCGAGTGTGCATGTTCTGAATGGACTCATCATCCTTCATCCTTGAAGAGTTCATACTCAGTGGTGAGCATGTCGATCTTCGACTGCTTGACTTGAGTTGTTCCTTCGTGTGCCGTTTGGAGAACTTCCCAGATCTCTTTGGCAGATTGGCAGGCAGAGATCCTGTTATATTCGTCTGGTCCAATACCACAGATGATGATCTTTTTTTCTTGGAAGTTCTTCTCTATAGCTTTGCGGTCAACATCGTTGTACTCCTTCCTTGTCTTGGGAACTATCGCTGCTGGTTCGCCAATGGTCTTCATAGGGACGAAGGGTCCATCGTAGATAACATCCCAGAGCTCTGAATCTTCAGCCATGATAAAATCATACATCCTTGTCTTCCACCATCCGTAGTATTGTCCATTATATCTTGGTGGTTTGTAGGTAGATTGACCTTCTTCAAAGTTTGGTGGAGCAGCCATGAGGATCTTTTCTAGGTGTTAGCCTGATAGAAAGAACCTGCTCTGTTACCAATTGATAGAAACTAAGGATCCACCAATTTGTATAGAGAACCCGGTTCTCTATTAGTTACCACATAACACACACAACCAAAGATAAGTAAATGACACAGCAGAGTTTTACGTGGAAAACTCCCAGCTCACTGGATTAAAAACCACGACCTATACTTGTAGGGTTTCAACTTCACTACTGAGGAAACTTCAGATTACTAACTATTGTAACCTATGAATTAAACTCTTAATACCTCACTCACTTGTAATAACTCTATTATAAGCCTCTTTGTAATAACTCTATTACAAAGCTCACAACTTGACTAACTCTAGCCAAGACACAAACACAAGGTTTATGGTTTTACAATTGATTTCCTACACAATACTTCTAGCTAAGCTAAGTAGGAATTACAAGTAAATTGCTCAAACAAAGGTACAACACAACTAAGGACATATGGTACCTTAATGCTGGAAACTGGTCCTTGTTCTGTTGTTTTTCGTTCTTGAAGGCATGAAGTCACTTGCAAGATGGCAGCACACTTGAGAGAGAAGCTTGATGATTTTCCTAAATGTTCAAGTGACTTGTTTTCCCTTGCATCATGTTGATAATATACAAGTGATGTCACCTGGATGATGCAAGCAACTACCTGGTACAAGGTATTCCCCATAAAGTGACTGCTGCACTGTTTGCCCTATTGCGTGTGTGCAGAGGAACAGTTGCAGCAACTTTACGGCTGTGGGATGTTGACTGGTACAGTCAGCAAGGGAACTAATGTCCATCTGTTCCCTCTGTCATCTCTTTGACTCTAATTATTGGAACTTGTGCCCGACTTGAGACTTGTTGTTCTTGAGCACTTTGAGGATGTGTAACAGAATCCCGATCTGGTTCTTATCATTAAGTTTGTTAGATCATCAAAACATAATAAGGCACATAACCTATCAACAATACGAAAAATTCTGGTCAGAATATTGTGGCCTATTGCACAAAAATATGGCAACAGTCATCAATAATTCCAATTGCACAAAAATATGGTAACCGTCAGAATGTTGTGACGATCTCCACACCTTGCAAAATTATGGCAACGTTCAAAATTCTAACGAATTATCATAAGACTTGCCCAAGAATTTCTAACTAACATGCTTCTAAATTTTGAGCGAAAACTATTTTCGCAAGACTTTTCTAACTGGGGTCGAAATTTAAACACTGGCATCAAATGATCCTATTTGTGTTGTGTCATTCCCTCGAAACAGAGACGAAGCCCATAGACAGTCAAGGCAGAATCTAGCTACAGGCAGCAACAAAGGCATAGTCAATGTATACTATATCAACAGAGGAAAATACATAAAAAAGAACCCAAAAGAAGAGAAAAAGAACTTTAGAGATACACACCAAATATGGCATATGCAGTATTCTCACTAATAATTTTTTGCTAGTATACTACACTTTCAACAGCTACATGTTCCTATAAGTAAATAACAAAAAATAGAAAAGCCTTTACATTAACATTACTTGACTATATGATTGAGCAAACTACTACAAGATGGAGAGCTTTGCTCACTTTTCCATGTATCTTGTACTGAAACAGGAGAATAATCCTTTATTTTTTCCATTGAAAACATAGTTTTTATATCCATTTCTTGCTTCTTAATTGAAAGATTCAGTGGTTTCTCACTCACATCTGAAGCTGATGAAATAGAAGATCCCTCTGATGAAGCTGTAATATTATCTTCTGAAATTGCCCATTTGCTTAACCTAAGTTGTTCCAATTCAATCGCCACTTCCATCATCGATGGCCTCATATCGCGATGAAATGCAAGACATCTGAATGCCAATTCAGCTACCTTATGTACAGACGAAAGCGTCCAAGCATCCATATGTGGCTCGATTGAGGGATCGATAACTTCATCTAAATTACCCTTTCCTATTCTATCAATAGCAAGTGCAGCCAAGTTTATTTGGTCTTGTGGACGAGCAAAATCCACTGCTTTTAGTCCTGTTATGATCTCTGCTAGAACTACGCCAAAGCTGTAAACATCACTCTTATCAGACAATTGAAAATTCTGATGATACTGAGGGTCAAGATATCCAGGAGTTCCTTGTGGCGCGGTAGAAATATGTGATGATTCAATAATACCAAGTCTTGAAAGTCCAAAATCCGCGACTTTTGACTTGTAATTATAATCCAAGAGTATGTTACTAGACTTAACATCTCTGTGATATATTGGAGGGTGCATTGCATTATGAAGATAAGCTATAGCTTGAGCAGTTTCTGCAGCAATCGTGAGGCGAACAGGCCACGGAAGTCCATTTCCTTTTTCTTTTTGTAAATGTTGTGACAAAGTTCCATTAGGCATGAAGTCATAAACAAGAATCTGTTCACCTTTTTCAATACAGCAGCCCAATAGTCGAACGAGATTCGGATGGTTTACTGAAGAAAGGAGCTTGATCTCATTAATGACTTGTTCAATGCTATCAGTATGTCTATTCATAATTCTTTTGATTGCTACCCAATTGTCGCTTTGAAGTTTTCCTGAATAAACTGTTCCATAAGCGCCATTTCCTAGTCTTCGTTTCTCAGAGAAGAAATCGGTTGCTTTTTCCATTTCTTTATATGGATAAATCGGAATAGTGATCCCTGTTGTTTCATATAACTCGCGGCTTCTTCTGCTTCTGTTTTGGAAATTCAATCTTCGTCGAATAAAGCAGCATATTAGACCTATACTAACCATTAATGAAGCACCTGCTGCAATGCCTGGAGAAAAATGGTTTTCAACTTAAAGTGAGTTGTATCATGAAATTGAAATAAAAGGAAAAGAAAAGGATTTCATTTCGACTAGTACTAGAAGCTCTGAGATTCTACACCGTTAGTGTATATAACTTAAATCGAGCTGAGGATTACCTCCAACAAGTACACCAACTCTTGTGGTTCCTCCACATTTGCCTGAAAGGTAATTTGAAGGGTTGCATGTTGTGTCATCTGCATTCACAAGAAACACCTGGAATTAGCTATTGACACATCTATTTTTCACGTTAACAAAAAGGGCTGCCCGGTGCACTAAACTTCCGCTATGCACGGGACCCGGAGATAGGCCGGACCACAAGGGTCTATTGTACGCAACCTTACCCTTCATTTTTGCAAGAGGCTATTTCCGCAGCTCGAACCTGTGACCTCTTGGTCACATGACAACAACTTTACCAATTACGCCAAGGCTTCCCTTATTTTTCACGTTAACTGAGAAAAGGAAATTAAATCTTTCCCTATCCAAATTAGTCACCATTTTTTTTTTCTTAAGCATTTTTGAAATGGAAGAAATTGATGCGTGGGAGGGTCCATTGATATTGTTGAACTACTATCTCCCACGCAATATGATAGTGACTCCATTTTCCTTGCTTACTCAAAGCCAAATGGAGATATATAGAAAATGAAGAAAACCAAGGAAAAAAACCCTTCCTTGACCGAATGATGAAACAGATTTTGGCTGGACATCTTGATGGAATAACATGAATGGACACTACACCAACCAATCCACAACAGGTAAAGCCCATGGCTTAACATTTTGCATGGAGTTAAACGGCGAATTTTGTGAGTTCAACTAGTAAAAGTGCAGCCGGGTGCACTAAACTCCTGCTATGTGCGGGGTTCGGAAAAGAAGCGAACCATAAGGGTTTATTATACGCAGCCTTACCCAGTATTTTTGCAAGAGTCTGTTTCCATGGCTCAAACGCGTGACCTCCCGGTCATATAACAGTACTAGTTACGTCAAAGTTCCCCTTGAAAGTTCAACTAGTGAGGAATCAAATATTCGGAGTAGTAAAAATTCTAAAAAGTACAAAAAAGTGTTACACTCGGGAGTCGAATCTAAACCTAACATAATTTTTGAATCACCTTAATCACAAAAAGATTCTTATATATTATCGGGATTCAAAAATTCATTTACATTCAAGAATATTTGTTTTTATCCTATTTACACGATATAGTTTTCAAATGAAGGGAATTTATCAATTGAACCCCTTTTGTTATATGTAGCTCTGGCACTTGGTTTACATATATAAATATACAAAATAATAAAATATATAATTAACTCTGTATTTGGATTTGCCTCTAATTGGCAATGATAAGCGACATTGAAAGGCAACAACCATCACCATTCCTAGGTCCTACCTAGCTAGCTAGCTAGTCACGAGTTGCTCCGCTGATGAAGCAAACACATACGTTAAGGTGAGAAGTTTTATTGTGAGCCTCGAACAACTAAAATTAGTTGTGTGAGACTCCTTTTTATTTTACAAATTTGTAGACCCCAATCTTACATTTCTGGATCCACAAAAATCTGGGTCTACAAAATTAGTGTCATTTGTATGAGACACAAAATAAAATTTTCCGGTTGCCATTTTTACCTAGTTTGTGAAAGGCACAATCACCAAGTTGTTCTGATAACAGTCACTATTTGCTCTTTTCTTGATTCTATCTTCAATTTCTATGAAACTTGTTCCGACCTTAGTATGAACATGAGAAAATTTTATTAAGACTATGACTTTACAGTGCCTTAACATGCAATCCACGTCTCAGATTAGAGAAATTAAGCTTTAGTAAAGAATAAAAATATCAACTTGAACAAGAGTTATACAGTCAACTATGGTACTTTTTTCTTTTTGGCCGCCCCAATATGTCATCTTTTAATTTCTTTACTTGGTCCCATGTTTTCTCATCCAATTATGATGTTCTTCTCTCTCCAAGTTGGTCAAAACTTCCTCATCATTCATCTACTTCAATTTATTAGTTAAACCTCCCAACTCACCCAACCTAATAACAACAATAACATAGCCAGTATAGTCTCACAAATAGGATACTGGGAGGATAGTGAATATGCATACCTTACCCCTAGCTAGTGAAAATAAAAAAGCTATTTCCGACAGATCTCCGGCTCGTATAGCTTGGAGAAATTTGAATATGTAACATCACACTTTTGCATATCTAACCTATAATTTCTACTCTTCAAAAGGTCGTATTTAATTTTCTCTATAAATTACTTTCTGAAAACTAAAACATGTAGTTTTACATTGAAATATGGCGAGAAGATATAATTAAGTAATTAAAAGTATACTTCCTTAATAATTTAACTTTCAAATGAGATGATCATTGCGTTTCATTGTAGGATCATAACAAAAGTACTAACTTCAAATCTCACCGTTATTCATCATCGAAATAAATTTGTATGTCCAAGAAAAAGAGTCAAGACGGCATGTTAAAAGTGTGTTGAATACATAATTAAGTAAAACATCGCACATACCTTTCCGGCAGCCGGAGCCAGCTAAGAAACCATCTCCAATAAAACCTTCTGAGCACTGGCACCTATATCCCAATTTCCCATCAATAGGTGACAAGATTTTAGTACAATTTGCATTAGAAGAACATTGACAATTTCCTTTAAGCCACCACCCCAATTGAACAACTTGAACATCCAAAGAAACTGCCGAGCTATTCAACTTTGACTCAACGGATATTGCAGAAAACAAAGAGTGGCAACCTGTTCTTGACAAATTCCTCAAGTCAATAAAATTATTCTCACTATTTGGCTCAGAATAACAACTCATATTTTCTTTCCCACAATCAAGAAGCTCAAAATGAGTTTGAATCATAGTTGAAGGTATCAAACAACTAGACCGTGAAAAGCTACAATTTTGGAAAAGTATTCCATTACGTGAAGTGGGTGCGTAATTTGAGCTAAAAAGATTGTGAATTGCAGAAAATGGACGGCTACATTTGGCTAAAAGATTAATTAAAATGGTCTCAGAAGTTATGGTCTGAACTGGGAATTTGTTAATGACCATTGCCCCATTTGAGGTACAATTCACTTGAATTGGACAACCTGAAGAGAAACCAAAAGGATATTGAAGAAATTTTTTGCCACATGAATGTGTACAATTGGTTGATCCAAGAACTATATTTGATGAAATAATAAATATGAACAAACATAGAATTCTTCTTGTTCTAACATAGAGAGATAAATTCATTTTTCACTACACATGTGACAAAGGGAGGAGAAGAAATAATAAGGAGAAGAATAGTTTGAAAATTGATGAGAACTGATTGAAAGGGGAAGGGGGAAGAAATAAAGTAATGAGAATACATATAATGATTTTACTTATTAAAGATAGACTACTTTTTAATGTAGATTTTTTTAATGTGACATATCTGTGTTTACCATTTTTTACTGTGTGAAATATGAAAAAAAAAAACATGTGGGACAGCATAATGACATGTCTAACGAACACTTATTTGGTCATTGACCTGACTTATCTGCAAGTTGGAAACCTAACATCAGAATAATTTACTATTAGTCATTATTTATAAATGTTATAGTTAAATGTTAAAGTATATGTACGTATCGAGGATTTATTGGCCATTGATCCACCAGCAATATTTACCCTGCATTAATTATATTTTCAGCTTTAGTTTGTATAGGAAGTGTTGAATTAATTTAAATGTACAGTTTAGTAAGTAAATTGAGTATAGTACTGTCTTCGGTCTAAGAAATTAGCCGTTTATGCAAATTTAATTTATTTCTAAATATTAGATGCTTTTAGAAAAATAAGAAGTTATTTATTTATTTTCTCCAAATCTACTCTTATGTTAAATTAGTGTAATATTAATTAATTAACATATTTAAAAAGACAATAGTTTAGACAAATACTATAGATAATATGAACGAGAGGTAGTAGCATTTTGGTATGACCATTTTTCCTTGTTTTGCTCCCTTTAATTAATTAATTAATTAATGATCGGTATAATTTTCAGTTGTTTGAAATGTATTAGAGTTATGCATAGTACATAAATTACCAGCAGCCATTAGAAAATTTTCATCGCTATGGAACATCTGTAGAAAATGCATAGTAATTTCTTAATATTTTATCTCATGAATACAGTAGTCGTTGAAATTTAACAAGAAAAATGATTTTTAATGGTAGATTTCTGACAGCTCTAAAATTTTCTTTTATTCTATGAAAAAGTCAGGTACGTAGCCATGTGAAAAGTTGAAAATTGATTTGGAGAAAGTTCTCTCTAATCCTAAATTAATTTTAAGTACACGTAAAGGATAATCCTAGCAGCTTTAGCTCCTAATTGCGTCTTAGGAATTTCTTAATTAAGAAAAATAAAGTAGGCAATTAAGTCAAGCTTCAGATCCTGCTTTTGTGTTCAACAAATGGAAGTCGTTAAGGTGGGTGTAAAATGTGGGTCCTCCTTCCTTTTTGAACAAATGTACCAATTTTTCTAGTAATGGTTAAGACTTGGACCTCGGCTCTCACTATCAAACATAAAATATAAAAAACATATGTAGAAAATGGAAAATGTCGATTCAATACTGACAAATTTGCAATGCCACACACGGCATTCCATCCTATTACGTCCATCAATTGCTTGTCTATGCTTGGGCAATTATAATGCAAGGAGTGCGGGCACATTCATAATCAAATAAAGCCATTCGGATCAGTTTGCATGTACTTTGATTATTATATTGAATTACGAGTATTTATTGTTATATTACATCAAACACAAATACCAAACTATTATTCGCATTAAGACTTAAACAGATAAGAAAAAGTCACACAATATATTTATTTCTCTATTAAAATTTAAGCTATGAACTCTCATGGTTTTTATCAACTCCCTTAACACTATGTCACTCTTAACTACTGAAAAATATAATATGGTAATGCCAGTGCTACAACGAATTAGTAGGTGGAGAAATATTCAAACTCACTAAATCAAAGTCTTGAACTTGTTTATGATACAGCTAAATCTTTCTATAATTGTGTCACTTCTCCGAACTTTTTCTAGCTATTACAGCGAAGTGTTCTTGTAAATATATTATCTTAGTATAATAGTATTTTATTATTAAAATAAAATATGCCATAACTACCACTACTCCACGAGTAGATAATGGCCATAACTCCCACTACTCCTTATAGGGTAAAATATGTTTACATTAAATGATCGAATAAGGAAGTGACGTGTGGGGCCAAAGACAGAAGACAGTTGAATCCGAAGGCGACGATCCCGTATGTTACCAGAGAGAGTAATACTGACAAAGATGAAATAAATGTTGGCCACCCAGTAGCATTAAATGAGGACTATTCTATACTCCCTCCGGTTCACAATAAGTGACCAATTTGCTTTTAGCACGCCCATAACAAAATACCAAATTCTATACAAAAATACCTACTATGACTAAACTACCCCTAATTAAATATTTAATGTGAGGAGTAAGAAATTTTTTTAGGGATATGTACATAGGGGTTATTTTGTAAAAACAAATTGAATTCTTTCTTGATTACATAACTGGACACTTATTAGAACCAAAATTAAAAAGTAAATTGGTCACTTATTGTGAACCGGAGGGAGTAGCATTAAGCACGCAGTCCGTTACACGGAATATAACATTCGTTGCATGTTGTTACACTTTCTTCAATGGCCTTCATAATTGACATTAAAGAGAGGCTGGATCCTAGGACTTTGTTCCTTAGGTGCAACTATAAATAGTGAGCTATATTATCATTGTTTAGGACACGAATTTTTGGGCAAACATACGGTATACTCTATTCAAAGCTTAATATAATTTTATCTTCTTGTTTATTGATATCAGTGCTATTGTGCCCGGAAGCCTTGCTCCCGGAATCGCCATTTCTGCTATTTTACCTCAATCTCAAGGCTAAGTATTATATGTTCATCTAATTCATTTTTTATTCCACGATCAAATTAATTCACTTGTCTACAAACCACGTATAAATTCAACTGTACCGTTTACAACTCCATGATGTAGAAAATAGTAACGACCCGGCCGGTCGTTTCGAGAGTTATAGCCCCGTTCCCCCATTCCCTGCTTCTTTTGTGTTCTTCGGCTGTATTTTGACTTACCAGGTTAGTTGGTTCGGGTCCAGAATGATTTTGGAGTAAGTTGAGACACCTAGTCTCTTGTGAGAAGCTTTAAGTTGGGAAAGTTGACCGGATGTTGACTTATATGTAAACGACCCCGAATTTGAATTTTGATGGTTCCTTTAGCTCCGTTAAAGTGATTTTGGACTTAGGAGCGCGTCGGAAATATAATTTGGAGGTCCGTAGTAGAATTAGGCATGAATTAACGATAGTTGGAATTTTGGCGATTTTGGCTGGCAATGGAAATTTTGATACCAGGGTCGAATTGGATTTCCGAAAGTGTTCGTAGTGTCATTTCTGACTTGTGTGCAGAATTTGAGGTCATTTGGACGTGGTTTGGTAGGTTTCGGCGTCGTTTGTGGAATTAGGAAGTTTAGAGGTTCTCAGGCTTGAATCCGAGTGTAATTTGGCGTTTCGATGTTGTTTTGAGTGATTCGAAAGTTCGACTAAGTTCGTATGATGTTATAGGATCTGTTGTCATGTTTGGTAGTGGTCCCGAGGGCCTCGGGATGATTTCGGGTTGTTATCGAAGTGTTTGGAGTTGAAAAAATGCAGCTGAAGCTGCTGTTGCTGGTGTTTTCGCACCTGCGGAGTGGGAACCACAGGTGCGCGGTCACAGAAGCGGATGGTTAGGCGCAGATGCGCAGTTGGATCGCAGGAGCGGCTTGGTCCCCGCATCTGCGATGGCCGCAGATGCAATCAGGTGATCGCAAGAGCGGAGCCAGCCTTTTTAATGAATCTCCGCAGAAGCGAAGCCCTGCTCACAGATGCGGTTCCGCAGGTACGGAACTAAGACCGCAGGTGCGATTTAGCTGGGCAGGGAAACCCCAGCTCGAGGTTTTATTCTCCATTTTCAATTTTGGACGTGAGGATCTCGGGAGAGAGGCAATTTTTCGAAGGATTTCAAGGAGCAACGTTGGAGTAAATGATTCTTACCCATACTGGTATAAATTTCTTGAATCCGTGGCTTTATTCGTTATCTAATTAGGGATTTGAGCTAGAAGTTTGGGGATTTAGTGCTTGAGAATCGGAGAGTAGATTTTGGGGATTTGAGTGACCAAATAAGGTCGGATTTTGATAAATTTAGTATGGTTAGACTCGTGAGTGAATGGGCTTTCGAGTTTTCTGACTTTTGTCGGATCCCAAGATGTGGGCCCGGGGGCTGGGTTTGAGCTGATTTCGGATTTTGGTTATCATTTGGCATTTTTCTTGTGGAATTTGTTCCTTTAGCCTATATTGATCGTATTGTGTTGCTTGTGGCTAGATTCGCGACGCTTGGAGGCCAATTTAAGAGGCAAAGGCATCGTGGAGTAGGATTTTTGCTTGGTTTGAGGTAGGTAACGCTTTCAAACTTGGTTCTGAGGGTACGAAACCTCGAACTACGTGTGATGTGATTTGTATTGAGGTGACGCACATGCCAAGTGACGGGCGTGCACCGTGAGAATCGTGACCTGGTTCATTCCATGGCACCGTTTAGTGACTCTTTCTTGTTGATATCCGTGTTTCCATCATGTGATAAAGTAAATGAGCTGTAAATCATGCTATATATCATGTTAGGACTTTACGCCGATAATTTTGGGACCCCTAGTGGTCGTTTCTTGTTGTCATCTCATTGATTCCATTGATATTCTGTGCTCAGTCATTTTTATTGGCACATCATATCATTGTTCCAGGCTAGTTTTATGACATTGTGAGCCCGTGGGTGAGACTGGAGAGTGATGACCGAGTGAGGCCGAGGTCCTGATTATGAGTGACAGTTATGGGATCGGGCTGCACGCCGCAACGGTTGTATTGATTTGTGACAGTGCTTGGGCTGATGGAGCCCCTTCGGAGTCTGTACACACCCCAGTGAGCGCAGTTGATATTATTATTTGGAGATGGATCTTCTCCATGAGGCTGGATTGGCCTATGTCCTTGGTACTAGAGACTGATGGTCAGTGATGTATATATTCCGGGATGGATCTTCCCTGAGACGTGTGAGCCATATATAGTACCGAGTGGTTGTGAGGTTATTATTATTACCTGGAGATGGATTTTCTCCATAGGGCTGGATTGGCCTTCCTCAATACTGATTGACTGCTGTTAGAGATGTATATAATCCGAGATGGATCTCCCCTGGGCTGTATGAGCCATATACAGTACTGAGTGGACGAGCATTTCAGAGTGTGAGCACGTGAGATAATCAGCATGGTGCATCACATACAGCATATGCATTGGCATGTAGATGTAGCAGAGTTTTATTCTTTACCTTGTTTGTATCTGCTCTATTTTACTGTTTCAGTTGCCTATTAAATTGAAAGCATGCCTACGTTTCTGCTCATTCATTTCTATTATTTCTGTTGTTGTTGAGTTCATCACTACCTTTATGTCCACATTTTGGACTCGTTACTTACTGAGTTGGTGTACTCACGTTACCCCCTGCACCTTATGTGCAGATTCATGCACTTTTGGTCCCAGTGGCAGTTGCTGATCGAGGCTTCAGGCTTTAGGAGACTATCGAGGTATCTGCACGGTGTTCGCAGGCCTTGACTCTCTTCTTTATCTCCAAATGTATTTCAGTTTGTTCCTTTAAACATTGTAATAGACTATGTTCTCCTCTAGACGATCATGCACTCAGTGACACCCCGGTTTTGAGCAGTTGTATCGTAATTTGAATTTTATTATGTTTTCAAAAATGTTCCTTAGTGAATTGTCGCTTCCGTATTATTGTTTAAAATATTTTTGCAGTGTTGAATTATTGAGTTGAGGCTGACCTAGTTCCACGATAGGCGCCATCACAACGGGTCGGGTTTTGGGTCGTGATAAAATGGCCATAACTCTTTTGTAACTCTCTCCGATATTCTACCACTAATTACATAATAATTTAACCATTATCCCATGTTCTCCATGATTTTCATAGCTTATTACCCAAATTTCTTCCAATTTAATTAAATAAGGAATTCATACACCTATAAATTGGAGTCTTTCTTCCATAGTGTGATGAAAAATAATTGTAGAGTGTTTCAATAAAGTGAGGTTAATATTGTGAAAAAAGAAGAAGAGAGTTTTTTTTACTTTTGTTGAAGGAAGGTGTTCATCTTGGTGTAGCTTTGGACTCAACAATTTGTCCAGAGTTTGTTCAACTCATACGACGTGATCTAGCTGTTGTATCGTAGGGAGACAAGTCAAGAGGATTATGGCTGGACCAGTGAAGACTTTTCTATAGTGGGCTTGAATCTTCTTAAAGAGAGCGAGATATCCGCGTCTCAGCCTGAAGATATTTTATTTCTTCATTTTATTTTTCAACTGTAATTGTATTTTCACCAATAATTTCAAGGAGATTCATTATGGCTACAGTTGAAAAATCCGCGGATATCAAGGTGGGAGATCTCAACAAGCCATTCCATTTCAACGGTACTCATTTCAAGAGATGGAAGGGTAAAGTACTTTTTTATTTGAGTCTTCTCAATGTTTTGTATGTTTTAACTGAGAACAATCCAAGCAAAGTAGATAACTCCTCCATGAATGATGATGAGCTAATTGCTCTTCAAGAAAAAATTGAAAAATACAACGATGATTCATACAAGTGTCAGTATTATCTTCTTAATTGTCTATCTGGTAATTTTTATGATTATTATGATAGAACTTACTTTACTGCAAAGAAAACTTGTAAATCATTGGAGAGTAAGTATGATACAAAGGAGGCAAGTGAGAAAAAATATGTTTCTAGCAAAATTTTTTTCGTTTTCAAATGGTGGACAACAAATCTGTAGTAGACCAAGCTCAAGACATAATGATCGTTGGGGAGCTCAGGTTCGAGGATGTTAAAATTGGAGACAACCTTATTGTTTGTGGCATAATAGATAAACTTCCACCTTCATGGAAGGAATTTCAAAAAACTATGTACCACAAACAAAAGGAAACTTCACTCGAGACGTTGATAATGCGGGTTCGCATGGAAGAAGACGCAAGATGCCAAGATGCACTTATACAATCGGGATAGAGCACTCTACAACCCGACAACTACAAAGATAAATTTAATTAATTCAAATAATATTACTCCTAAAACTCACAAAAATACTTTATTGAAGCCGAAGAAGAAGACTTTTAAAAAATATATGGTAGACCTCCCAAGAAGAGTAATGGTGAAATAACCAAGCACAGAATCAACAAGTTCAAATTACGAAACCAAGCTTTGTCTGTGGCATGAGTGGGCATATTGCTCGATTTTGTAAATTTCGAAAATGTGGTCCTACACCACAGGCAAATGTTACTGAAGAGCCACTTGTGGTGGTGATAACAGAAATTAACATGGTAGAAAATGTTGATGGATGGTGGGCTGATTCTCGAGCAAACTATCATGTTTGCTATAATAGAGATTGATTTAATGTATATACTCCATTTGAGGAGCCCAAAACCATCATGCCTGATGATTCTCACACAACCTAGGTGCTTGGTAAGGGAGAGGTCGAGTTGAAGTTTACTTCAGGAAGAGTAACATTGAAAGACGTACTTTATATTCCTTCATGAGGAATCATTTGATGTCTTGTTTTCTTCTTAACAAGGCAGACTTCAAACAAATTATTGAGAGTTATCAATATGTAATAGTGAAAAAGGGTATTTTTGTGAGCAAGAGGTATGTATATGATGGGATGTTCAAGTGGAATGTTGAGATGAATAAAACTTCTTCTAGTTCTGTTTATATGC
Organism: Nicotiana attenuata; assembly: GCF_001879085.1. Lineage (NCBI taxonomy): Eukaryota > Viridiplantae > Streptophyta > Magnoliopsida > Solanales > Solanaceae > Nicotiana > Nicotiana attenuata. The sequence continues at coordinate 153,397 of NW_017670404.1, read as the reverse complement.
TTTCTTCTACTAATTTTTGGCATGCTCGTTTGTGTCATATTAACAATCGTCATGTGGGAATCATGAGTAGTTTAGGATTAATTTCAAGGATTAAAAAGAATTTTGAAAAATGTGAAGTTTTGTTGTAAAGCCAAAATAACTTAAAGGCCTCATTTCCAAGTTGAAAGAAAAACTCAATTATTAGAATTAGTTCACACTGATATTTGTGAACTTGGAGGAATTTTAACTCGTGGGGAAAATAGATTGTAATGACCCGGTCAGTCGTTTTGCGAGTATTAGCCCCGATCTCCTATTTACTGCTTCCCCTGTATCATTTTATGCTTATGTGACTTGCTGGAAGGATTTGTTTTGGTTTTGGAGTGAATTGGGACACTTAGTCCCTAAAGTAGAAGCTTAAGTTCAATGAGTTTAACCATAGTTGGATTTGTATGAAGACGGATCCGGATTGGAGTTTCGTCGGCTCTGTTAGTTTCATTGGGTGATTTTGGACATAGGAGTGTGTCCGGATAGTGATTTAGAGGTCCACGGTTGAATTAAGCTTGAAATGGCGAAAGTTGGATTTTTGAGAAGTTTGACCGGGAGTGGATCTTTTTGATATCGGGGTTGAATTTCGAAAGTTGGAGTAGGTCCATAAAATCAATTATGACTTGTGTGCAAAACTTGGGGTCAATCGGACGTGATTTGATAGGTTTCGGCATCGGTTGTAGAAGTTTGAAATTTTAAAGTTCATTAAGCTTAAATTGGGGTGTGATTCATGTTTTTAGCGTTGTTTGATGTGATTTGAAAGTTCGAATAGGTTCGTATGATGTTTTAGGACATGTTTGTAGGTTTGTTTGAGATCCCGGGGGCCTCGGATGGTTAATGAATCAATATTGGACTTGGGAAGATGGTTGAAGCATCATTGATTCTGGTGTCTAGTTTCCTTCTACGCGTTCGCGAAGGTTCTCCCTCGTTCGCGTAGAGGATTTGGAGTGCTGCTGGATTTTTGCCTTTGCGTTCGCGAGTATGTCCCGCATTCCCGAAGCACTGAGGTCTTAGGTCTACGCGTTCGCTATTGGGTCCTCGCATTCGCGTAGAGCAGCAGGTCCGTTGGGTCATCAGGCATTTAGCCTACGCGAACGCATAGATATGAACGCATTCACGAAGGGTCGGGCAAAGGAACTTCCACGTTTGCGAGTGGGCCCTCACGTTCACGAAGAAGGTTTCTAGTCTGAAGCATTTTTATGCTTCGCGAACGCGAGGAGGCTTCGCGTTCGCGAAGAAGGAGCACCTGGGTAGATTTAAACATATCAAAATCGAGGGTTTGCCATTTTCTTCATTACTTGAGATAGAGAGTTCGGATTAAGGCGAGGTTTTGGGGGATTTTCAGAGAAAACATTCGGGTAAGAATTCTACACTCATTTTTGAATAATATCCACTAATCCATCGTTAATTTTATCATTAATTAAGGATTTGGCTTGAGAAATTTGGGGAAAAATTTGGAAAGTTCTTCAACCAAATTTTGGGGTTTTGAGTGAGGTTTTGGTATCGAATTTGAGTAATTTTGGTGTGGGTGAACTCATGGTTGAATGGGTGTTCATATTTTGTGACTTTTACCCGATTCCGAGACGTGGGCCCGGGTCGACTTTTTGGGGCGAATTTCTAATTTCTTGCTAAAGTCTTGATTTCATTAATTAGATTAGTTTCTTTTAGTTATATTTATGGTATGAAATTGCTTTTGGCTAGATTTGGATCATTTCGAATCGGAAGTCGGGGAAAGGGCATTCTTATTGACTGATTGAGCTTGGTTCGAGGTAAGGGGATTGCCTAACCTTGTGTGGGGGAAATCCCCTTAGGATTTGGTACTGTTGTGATAATTCTGTGATATGTTAGTGTCGTGTATGCTAGGTGACGAGTGCGTACATGGCTTATTATTGTAAAATCCTGTTTTTACTGAACAGTAACCTGTTATATCTTAATGAGTTATCCCAGCATGTGTAGTTATCATGTTTAGCCTAATATCGCATGTTTACGTGTCTTAAATGCTTATTTGAATCTATGCAGCATGCTTAGTTGAATTCCTGTTTTTTTTTCCTTGACTTGTATTTAGTCTTAAACTGTAGGATTTCTTGCTGTTAATTGTTGTTTCCATCGTTTTCGAACTGTGTGTTTTTTTTGGGACTACGAGGCGGTACCTCGGGAGATCCCCTGTTGCATATTTACTTTTGGGACTACGAGGATGTACCTCGGGAGATCCCCGTTGCATATTTACTTTTAGGACTACGAGGCGGTACCTCGGGATATCCCCGTTGCATATTTACTTTTGGGACTTCGAGGCGGTACCTTAGGAGATCCACGTTGAATATTTATTTTTGGGACTACGAGGCGGTACCTAGGGAGATCCCCCGTTGCATATTTACTTTTGGGACTACGAGGCGGTACCTCGGGAGATTCCCTGTTGAGTATTACTTTTGGGACTACGAGGCGGTACCTCGGGAGCGCCCCTGTTGTTTATCCCTATGTGTTGTGTTGTTACCTTTATGAAATTTCTTCTTGTTAAATTGTCAGCCTATTATTATATTGCTATATCTTCTGACTTAAATTATTATATTCTAGTAGGGCCCTGACTTGACCTCGTCACTACTCTACCTAGGTTAGGTTTGGCACTTACTGGGTACCGTTGTAGTGTACTCATGCTACTCTCCTGCACTTGTTTTGTATGCAGACCCAGGTACCTCCTACCAGCCCCACTATTAGTTGAGAGTACTTGCTGCTGCTACGGAGACTTCAAGGTATATCTACTAGCGTCCGCAGACCTCGGAGTCCCCCTCTATCCTTTTATGTTTTCTTCTTCATTTCCTAGGCACTGATGTGTAGAGACAGTTAGAACATTTTCTTAGAGCTTGTGACTTGTGACTATCGGGTCTTTGGGAGTTGTTTATACTCAGAATTTTTGGTTTTACTTGTATATGCCGAGCGACAGTTTTCAGCTTTATCTATATATACCTATTGTTGTTAAGGTTTAGTAGTTATTCCTGTTGTTATTTCAGTTATTCCGCAACTGTTAGGTTCACCTAGCCTTAGAGACTAGGTGCCGTCACGACGTCTTACGGAGGGAAATTTGGGTCGTGGCATGGATATTTTATCACTTTTATTGATGATTTCTCTAAGTATACATATGTTTACTTGATGAAAAATAAAAGTGATGTGTTTGAAAATTTTAAAAATTATCTCCATGAGATTAAAAATCAATTCGGTAGAAAAATAAATATAAAAACTAAAAGTGATAGAGGCCGTGAATATGAGTCTAATGAATATAATTCTTTTGTTATATCATTGAGAATAATTCGTGAATTACTCCATCTTATTCTCCTGCATCAAACTATGTGGTTGAAAGATAAAATAGAACTTTGGTAGAGTTAACTAATGCCATGCTTATTGAGTCAAATGCACCTTTAAATTTGTGGGGTGAAGCTATTTTGACGACATGTTATGTGTTGTATAGGGTGCCTCATAAGAAAACAAAATTGATACTATGAGTTGTGGAAAAATCACAAGCCAAATTTGGGTTATCTTAGAATTTGGGGTTGTTTAGCCTATGTTAGGCTAACGGATCCTAAAATTACAAAATTGGATTAAAAAAAAATACCACTTGTGCTTTTCTTGGTTATGCTTCTAATAGTACAACCTATAGATTTTTAAATCTTGAAGAGAATATAATTATAGAATCAAGTGATGGTATATTTCATGAAAATAAATTTCCATTAGAGTCTAAAAATAGTGGGGGCAAAGAGATAAAGATAATTTTTTTTGTCTATGCCTAGTTCTTCTCCTTCTATTTTGCAAAATGAAGAAAATGATGCTCTTGATTTAAGAAGAAGTAAAAGAGCTAGAATAGAAAAAAAAAATTGGTCCTGATTTTTATGTTTTTAATATTGAAAATGATCATCTTACTTTACAAGAAGCTTTATTGTCACATGTTACTATTTTTTGGAAAGAGGTTGTAAAAGATGAAATGGAGTCACTAATTTCTAATAAAATTTGTAAGTTGGTTGATTTACCACCAGGTTGTAAAATAATTGGGTGCAAATGGGTCCTAAGAAAAAAGTTAAAACTGGATGAATCCTTGATAAGTATAAGGCTAGGTTAGTTGCTAAAAGTTTTATGCAACTAGAAGGCCTAGAATTTTTTGATTTTTTTCTCCGGTAACTAGAATTACATCCATTAGACTTTAATAACTAGTGCTCTACTTTTTTATTTGCATATTCACCAAATGGTTGTAAAAACTGCTTTTTCAAATGGGGACCTAAATTAAGAAATTTATATGGATCAACCTAAGTATTTTATAGAAGCAGGCCAAGAAACTAAAGTGTGTAAACTTACTAAATCTCTATATGGCTTGAAACAGACACCTAAGCAATGGCATGAAAAATTTGATTCCTGCATGATTGAAAGTGATTTTAAATCAAATGTGTGTGATAAGTGCATCTATCATAAGTCTTGAAATAATTCACATGTAATTATTTGCTGTTACGAAACTTAGGTCAAAGTAATAATATAAAACAAGAAAATAGACAACAATGTAGAGAGAAAGAGAGGAGAGAATCTATTTCTTTCATGTATTCAAGTGTGTACAATGTGATGCCCAAACCCTCTATTTATAGGATGATATAGGTAATACAAAGGGACTCCATAAACATGGTATTAACTATTGAGAACATGGGGGAAGATTATGGAGGTGGAGGAGTTACATCCATAATGGTAAGAAGTAGTGGGAGGTTAATGGAGAAGAGTAGTGGGTGTTACTCCCTTAGGAGTTATGGACATCCACCATAATCAAGTATTTCATAACACTCCCCCTTGGATGTCCAAAGATAATGTGCCTCGTTAAAACCTTACTAGGAAAAAACCCTTATGGGAAAAAATCCTAGTGAAGGAAAAAGAGTACACATATCTATAATACGCTTTAATTGCCGCCTCGTTAAACATCTTGCCAGGAAAACCCAGTGGGATAAAACCTTAGCTAAGGGAAAAAGTGTACAGCACATATTTGCCTCCCCCTGATGAAAATTTCACGACGAATTCCAAGCTTGTCTAACAACTTCTCTAATATTGAGATCGGCAATGCCTTGGTGAATTATTCCGCCAAATTATCACTTGAACGAATTTCTTGAACATCTATTTCATCATTCTGTTGAAGATCGTGTCTGACAAAGAACTTTGATGAAATATATGATTTATTCAGTCTCCTTCAATATTCTTCTTTCAATTGAGATAAGCAAACATCAGCTTCTTCATTATTATTGGAATCTTCTCTTCAAAGAAAAGTCACACATCTTGTGAAATGATAATATGATAATTCCTCACATACAAATAGATTGTTTGAAGAACGAACTTCAATAAATGCCTGTATTTTCATAAACAACAAAACTTTGACAATATTTGTTAGAATAAACAAATCTAATCAAGGATTCTTTTTGCAATATAATACTAATCATATTTCAATATCTCCATATAGCCTTTATACTCTCAGCTGTTGGGACTATTCGTTCAAACTTCATATTTTTCAGATGAAGTCAATTTTCATTGCATATTTTTCATTTGGCCAATCATTTATCTCGTCAATATTAATAATATTGAGCGCTACATTATATTAACAACATCGTCGACGATCATTTTACATCGGTTCCATCATCACACAATAAAGACATAACTTATCGAGATCTCATTATTTTCAAGTACCTGAGCCTCTTCCATAAGGTCTTATAAAGTGTTATGTCATGGTGCTCTTATAAAGCACTTGCCTCCTTATTATGACCATCTTGAACATTTGCTCCCTCCTTCTTCAAGGAGTTTTATCTTTGGAAACAATTTGTCTATTACGTTTCATGCGTGCCATAAACTCTATCCATCATGGACGTTATTCTATTTGGAGCACTAGCAGTTGGAATATGACATCTAGCTTTGGTCAGCAATGTGCCTGAAAATATTTTGCAAATGAATTATCACTTGAACTTCAAGTTCATATTTTCTTGTACGAGGATCTAAGTATACTCATGATAATTCATTCCATGTATTACTTTTTCAGCTGCTCATTTCTCCCCCTAATGTTGGGGTCACCAACACATATCCCCAACCTTCTTTTGGGACCAATCTTTGTGCATTGTGGTGCCACAATTAAATCATATAGTACATCCATATTTGTAGATGGAAATATTTGGTTCCTGACCCTGAACCAATTGTGATGGGGAGAATTTATCGTAACTTGTTGGCTAGATGCGTACAAGTGCTATTGTATATTAAATAATATACCTCATACTAAATTTCTATTTGCGAATTTTGTTCTCATAACCAATGGTTTAGCTATAATTGGAGGCATACAATTTCTGCTAAACCAACTTGGATTTAAACCAGCATTATCAAGATAAATTATCATAATATATATTTTGGAACTGTGCGCTAATAATTTGAGCAAACAACCTTGCAAAAACCAAAGTGCAAGTTGATAACAAACGTACATGTGACCATACAATAGATGCATCTATTAAAATCATATAATAGTAAACGGTCCACATGGCAGGTGATCGGGCCCATACATATATATCACCTTTTCTTCGTTCCAGATATCAAGGAATTCAATCCCAACCTTAACTGGTATATCATGAGGAAAAAAAACAGCACAAGAGAATTCTTGAAGAATCTTCCATTTCTTTAATATATGCCTATGTGAATTCTCAATCAATTTTCACATCATAATTGAACCGGGATGGCCAACCGGTCGTGCCAACTAATATTTGTTTCAGTAAATATTTAATTTACTATGGCATGTGATTCCATCACCATGCTTATACATCTGTAGTGCAAATAGAAGAAAAATCAGGTAACCTTTCATATTTACCCGGTATGATTATTGTAATATGAAGATATTCAATCTTCCTTTCATTTATAGTCTCAATATGCCAACCTCTTTGGCTAATATATTTGAAACTCAAAAAGTTCCTTTTTGAGACCTACTACCACCAATACCATGAATAATTTTATTTATTCGGGTAGTAACAAATTCGCTCTTTCGGAGCTCTCAATATTTTATACTACAAGATCTTTTATACCACCATCCAAGTGGTGAATTTTTTCTCCACAGAAAAAATTATCTTATCATTGTCACAATCAAAAACATTACAGACAAGACTTATTTCTTGCTTTACTTTTGCCTTTAATAATTTTTTATAAGGCATGTCAAAATATTTTTGGCGCACCACATATACACGACAAATGCCGTATTCGTGTAACCGCATAGTAGTGTTCATGATCTTTTTTTCTCTCAAACCTTCCGTAGAGGTGAGTTGTAGTATTTATTCAACCATGCATACATATATTCTTGTGCATAATTTGTATCACATATATATTTCACATTCACTTCAGGAATGAGTCTGCATTTACAATACTTATCACAAGTCGCATTCTTTAAAAAAAATGGACTATAATCGTCAGAGCGTGCCTCATATTTACAAACCATATTGATACACAATTCCTTCACCTTTGAAGGATTATTTTGAGAACCCTTATTCTCCTTTTCACAATTACCATAATGATGACTATAATTATTTTGATCTTTGGCATGCCCACATTCATTGGTCAACCACTTGTCTTCATTTAGACTTATTATGCACCGCTATCACATTCACTTCAAGAATGGTGCAAATCAAGTGGGACAAACTTCATGCTTTTTCATGACAAATACATTATTTCTCTTTAGTCATCATTATATCATCAATATGGTGCACTGGAACTCAAATCCAATGTCGTACACATAAAAGCATGTGTTAAGGACTCAAACCCAACTCTTATAATGGTACATCAAGACAAGAAACAATGTCTTACCCATATGGTACGGTGGGCTTGAACCCATCTTTCTTACTCTTGCATCATCGTATTTAATCATCATATGACTTAAAAGTATTATCACTTCCAATGGATATAAGCATAAACTCATCTAGTGATAAATAAAACTATAGTATCTGCATCGACAAAGGGGAGAACTAATCATAACTTTTAATATTGTAGACACAAAAAACATAAACAAATTATGCATTATATCTATTAATATTAACTCTATGCAGACAATGACGATATGGTATGTTTTACTGTTCGTTTCCGACATAGGAGAGCATTTAATATAATTTTTGTGCAATGTGGCAGTTCTTGTAGGGATGATCTAAATTCCGTCGATAGCATCATTTTGTGATTTTCATTGTTAGACAAGTTTCAATCTAATACACAGTTTGCATGTTAGTTCTTAAGCATAATCATAAAATTAAAAATTTGTGGATTAGTAAACAAAAATAGCATAAAGACTCTTACCATTGTATGTGAAAACAGATAAACAAATAGTTACCTGACAACCAAAAGGGTATGAGTAGGCAAGCCGTGAAAGTTAAGAAACACCTACCACAACCTGACGAAGAATAAGGCGTTCGTGCTGATAACGTGTTACGAAACTTAGGTCAAAGTAATAATATAAAACAAGAAGATAAACGACAATGTAGAGAGAAAGAGAGGAGAGAATCTATTTCTTCCATGTATTCAAGTGTGTACAATGTGATGCCCAAACCATCTATTTATAGGATGATATAGGTAATACAAAGGGACTCCATAAACATGGTATTAACTATTGAGAACATGGGGGAAGATCATGGAGGTGTGGGAGTTACATCTATAATGGTAAGAAGTAGTGGGAGATTAATGGAGAAGAGAATTGAGTGTTACTCCCTTAGGAGTTATGGACATCCACCATAATCAAGTATTTCATAACATTTGCCTCTATGTTGATGATTTATTAATATTTGGCTCTAACATGAATGTTATTGGAGAAACTAAAAGCATGCTTAGTAGCCATTTTGACATTAAAGATTTGGGTGAGGCAAATTTCATTCTTGGAATGAAAATTACTAGAACAGGTGATGGAATTTCTCTTGACCACTCACATTATGTTGAGAAAATTTTGAAAATATATAATTTTATTAATTGCAAGCATGTTGTAACCCCTTTTGATTCAAGTGTTCACTTATTTCCTGTACAAAGTGACATGATGTGATAAGTCAAAAGGAATATGCTAGCTTAATTGCAAGCTTGAGATATATGACTGATTGTACTCAGTCTGATTTGCACACGCAGTAGGAGTACTTAGCAGGTTTACAAGCAAGCAAGGTAATGAACTGTCACGACCCGAAAACCGACCCGGTCGTGATGGCGCCTATCGTGAAACTAGGACAGCCGACACAATTCCCAAATCAATCCATTATACTATAAAAGCCATTTTTAAGTCATTAGTTAACAAGTAAACTCATAACATAAGTCTAAATAACAAGTGCGGAATAAATACACCAGTCCGGCATCGGGGTGTCACAAGTCATGAGCAACTACAAACCCGTCTAAGAACAAGAAGAGCTAACATAGTCCGAAAAATAAAGTACTAAGACGATCTAGGTAAGGTAAGAAGGAGAAGTGCAGGGCTGCGAACGCCAAGCAGCTACCTAGCCAACTCCGGAGACCTGTTGGGAGACTGATCAGCACTCACTATCGCGTCCCGAGACTCCTGGATCTGCATGCAAGGTGCGTGGAGTAATGTGAGTACGCCAACTCAGTAAGTAATAAAAGTAAAAGCAGCTGAGCAGTAAGAAAACAGGTAATCTCACGTCACCGCACTACAGCAAATACAGTACATTTCCAAAACAGTACAGAACTCAATTATCTCGTTAAACAAATTCAATTTCAGTAAAACCTTTTCTTTTAAAACATCTTTCAATAGTTTCAAATAAGTGAGGAAACAGTGAGTCAAAATGATAGAAACGTAAACAGTCCCTCGGGCAAGACATGTACCTTAAACCGCCCCTCGGGAAAAATATCAACAGAACCAGCCCCTCGGGCTACCTCACAATCGCTCGCAATCAGCCCCTCGGGCAACAACATAAAACAACAATAGCCCCTCGGGCAATATCACATCACTTACACTGGGCACCGCGCTCACTGGGGGTGTACAGACTCAGAAGGGGCTCCTACAGCCCAAGCTCTATACAAGTCATCTCGTGGCATAAATCAGTCAGGCCCTCGGCCTCATAATAACAAGCCACCTCGTGGAATAAATCAATCAAGCCCTCTACCTCACAATATCATGAATCAGTAACAGCTTGCTGCGGCGTGCAGCCCGATCCCATAATATCCTCACAACACAGGCCCTCGGCCTCACCCAGTCAGAACTCACTCAAGCCCCTCGGGCTAACAGTAAAATAGGTACTCGGCTCAAAATATCATTAATAAAATCGAAATGAGTAAATAAAACCCGAGTTATGAAATCAATGAAAGCATAGCATGACTGATTGTAAATATTACCAAAGACAGTGAGGAAACAGTAGTAAAAAGCCCCTAAGGGTCCAAACAGTCGGCACAAGGCCCAAACACGGTGTTCAGTCCCAAACATAGTAATACTTTCCAAAATATGATAATATCAAACAGTTTTCAATTAAATACGCGAGTTAATAGTCGTATAGGACGAACCAAGTCACGATCCCCAATGGTGCACGACCCCACGCTCGTTATCTAGCGTGTGCGTCACCTCAAAGTAGTGAAACGATGTGAAATCCGGGGTTTCATACCCTCAAGACAGCATTTACAATCATTACTTACCTCAATCCGGTCCAAACCCTAGCCCGCGATGCCTTTGCCTCTCGAATCGGCCTCAACTCGCCCCGAATCTATCAAAAATTAGAATCATAACATCAAAATAGGCTAACGGGACAAAGCCCACGCGAAAATAATCAAATCACATCGAAAATCCTGAAATTGGCCAAACCCGACCCCCGGGCCCACGCCTCGGAATTCGATAAAAATCACATCACTAAAGTCCTTATCCTCCCACGAATCTATACATACCAAGAACATCAAAATCAGACCTCAAATGGCCCCTCAAATCCCCGATGAACACTCTCCAATTTCAAGCCCTAACTTCCCAATTTTCACCCTTAATCTCATTAATTTCTATGTTTAATCCACTGAAATTCACCATAGACGCAAGTATTAGGTTCAAGAATCTTACCGCCAAGCGTTACCCCTTGAATCCCTCTTCAAATCCTCCCAAAAAGCTTCAAAGCCGATAAAAAATGGTGAGAAATGAGCTGAAAATCGCGAAGGCAAGAATTTATATGTTCTGCCCAGGGGTTCCGCATCTGCGGTCCAATACCGCACCTGCAACCCCCGCACCTGCGACAAGAAGTCCGCATCTGCAGAATTTCACTTACAGTCCCCATCCGCACCTGCGATCAAGCCTACGCATCTGTGGACTCGCAGGTGCGACTAACCTCCGCTTCTGTGCTGCATCCCCAGCCAACTGGCCTTCGCTCCTGCGATCAAAAATGCCGCTTCTGCGGCTCGCACCTGCGGTCCCCAATCCGCAGGTGCGGTTATGACAGAAACACAGCAGCTTCAGCTGCAAACTCTATTTTCCAACTCTCCGATAACCATCCGAAATCATCCTGAGGCCCCCGGGACCTCATCCAAAAATACGAACAAGTCACATTCACTATTCAAACTTGTACTAATCTTCGAAACACGCAAAACGACATCGAATCATCAAAACACCCTCAGATTCAAGTCTAAGGATTCCAAAACTTCCGAATTCCGCAAATGATCAAAACGTCTATCAAACCTCATCTGAATGACCTGAAATTTTGCACACACGTCACAAATGACACAACGGATCTAGTCCAATTTCCGGAATTCCATTCCAACCCCGATATCAAAATTTCCACTACTAAATGAAAAATGCTAAAATTCCAATTTCGCCAATTCAAGCCTAAATCTACCACGGACCACCAAAATACATTCTGATCACGCTCCTAAGTCCAAAATCACCCGACGGAGCTAACCAAATCATAAAAATCCAAATCCGAGATCGAATACTAAAAAAGTCAAGACTGAGTCAAACCTTTCAAATTTAAAGCTTCAAGCTGAGAATCATCCTTCCATATCTATTCCGATTAACCTGAAAACCAAAACCGACAATTTACATAAGTCGTAATACATCATACGGGGCTAGCCATGCACGAGAACTGGCGAGCAAAGTGCAAATGCTCAAAACGACTGGTTGGGTCGTTACATTCTCCCCAACTTAAACATACGTTCGTCCTCGAACGTGCCCAGAGTTGTTTCAAAAGCCATCAAATCGCCATGTATCCTCACTATGCACATACCCGGGGGTAATCCTGCGTCACCCCATCCCATATAGGTCTGATAACACAACATGACTAAAGTTTCGCAATCCAACCAAGCCCATGAACCTTAGAACCCAAATTTCCACTTCCGAAATTATCTACAAGATCAGAACCTCACATCTACACACCGAATAAATCTGAACATGTTGTATAAGTCCAAACAAGCTGTATCAAAACCTATATGTAACCCAAGATGTAATCACATGACATACCACATAACTCAAATACTCGTAGCGATAACTTCAAATCACAACAGCTGCTCAAACAACCCAATACCGGTAATAAGCGCCTTATCAAGCAAAGCCTCATTCCAACACCTTCGTATACTGCCAAGATGAAAGAAACACACAAAAAATCATAACCATTCCTCAGATCAACCATTCATGAAGCTCCCTCTCCTTTGGCAAGGACCATAGTAAATTCCTAAGCCGAATCCCGACGTTATCCTTCCAACATGCTGAAATCGAATCCGATAGTATTCATTCTAGATCTCAGTGAACACGACTACTCTAGTGACATGACACATCGACACAATCTAGATCCACAACCCGTGCAACCCGCGCACCAATAAGCAACAGTCCAAATATACTCAAATCATGGAAAAAATGACTCAAATGAGAGAGCTGTACCGCATACTCACCAGTACCACCACCACACAATGCTGAGAACTCATCACACATCGTAGAACCAGAACACACGAATCTAACCCGAAGGATCATACCTCCACATAACCTCGCTGCAACGCGCGACCCTATCCAAACACTGGTCCACATGAAACACCTCAAGTCACTATGCTCAAAATCAACAACCACGCGTAATTTGATGTCTAGTACCAAAAGCAAATCAACATAACCACGGCGAAGCCAATGACATAACACCACACCAACCCTAAAGGACACAACCGATACTCCATCCATCGAGCAATACCCAACACTCTTCCCGCTCGAATTCCACTATGAGACCCCAATAGAACCGCACCATATGTGCCTATAGCCAACAAATCATAACGCCTCGCAATATGAAAAGGTAACTCATAGATCACTCCAGAACACTAAGAAGCTCAATAACAATCAAATCAACACATCCCTCAACAATAGCAACTCGGAGCCAACAAAGCCGACTCGATGCAGAACACATCCATATTGGCCTACCAATGAACCCCCTTATCAAGGAGTTCCTGAAGCTGCTCCTTCAACTCTTTTAACTCCGCCGGTGCCAAATATATGGTGCCCGGCACCAAATCAATACCAAAATCAACAACCCTATCCGGCGGCATGCCCAACCGCAGGAACCACATCCGGAAAATCCCTCACGAAGGCCAAATAAGAAGACAACCCTTCCCGACCATCCACTGGGTCTTCAAAATGAAATCACCCTACTGGGAACATAATCCGCCGAACCTCCCCACTCGATCGTGGCATCCCCGACATAGCCATCATCACTGTCTTAGCGTGACGGTCCAGAATAACACGACACGGAGACAACCAATCCATACCCAATATCACATCAAAGTCTACCATACTAAGAAACAAAAGATCCACTCGAGTCTCTAACCCCCAATAGTCACCACACAAAACCAATGTACACGGTCCACAACTACGGCATGACCTGTTTATGAGAACTCCCGGTCCCCAAATCTATAAAGCACTCGAATCACTCTATTTGATCCCAACTCCACCGGCCGAACATCTCACGTACCTCTGATACTCAATAATTCCTCGAGGGATACTCCTAAAATTCTTCTGTGCCACCAAGCATCCTCGAATATCAGCCGTCGATCAAACCGGAGGGTGTCGCAATACTAGTGAAGTATCCTTGACTCGAACACATTGCCCTTTCTGAAATATATACCCTACTCAAGCCACACCAATCAGTAATATCATTTACCTAATCATCTTAAATTGTCCATGCTGCCTAAGAATTTATGACCTTCCTTCCAGAACTGAACCGTGACCTTAGACATGCAAATCTCAACCCTACACAACATACCGCATACACCATGCCATCTAATGATAAATATGAGAACTTCATGATCCCTTCCGAGCCACAAGCAACTACGTACTCAACTAGCCAAGAATTTCTCATTTGATTCCATATAGAAGAAAATCACTGTACATCACATGCTCCTCACGCCAGTCGAAAATATACATCCCTAATAGTGGTAGAAACCATCAAGAACTCCCCGAATCCCATATGCACAAAGCTAAACCGTCAGGACTGAATCCTTCTGACTCAACCGAGCTGCACATGCCATTAAAAACCCAAGAGCATTGCCACAAGACACCTGTAGAAACTCATTACCCTATAAGCACCCAAAGAACTAATCATATCCCTTATCGTGACGATCCGACCTACTACCAAGCTGTCCCATTTATTCAAGTTCCTTCTGATTTACCTTCGAATTGATACTTCTCCTTGCCATGATACCGCAATCCTCAACCCAGACTCACCACACGAGACCCAAGCATATACCACATCGTCTAAGGCTCATAAGCCGTTGAATACTCTCTCAAATATCCCCAAGAGCACCACATTCCGAATACTTACCCTGAAGCGACTTCCTACAAATCTAAGGCCATTACCTTTACTTTCCTGATACTGATATGTAGAATCCATAACGATACAGAATTGCCACAAGTCTTGACACCCTCCAATGTAAACCTTAGTTTCTAGCCAAATACACATCTTGAAGATCTCCAATTATTACATGTATATCTTAAATCCTTTAAAACCATTCTCGAGAGTCATCCACTCCACTCAGATTTCCATTAAACTGATCAAACGAACCGAACGGCCTGTGCTCCATCAGCAGTCCAACACCCCGGAAAGTAACCCCACCTTAATGCGACCAAATAATTTCCTGCTCCATGCACATCACATCCTTCACCAATAACAACTCAAGTCATTCCATGATTCTTATACACCCATAAAGCATAACACAACTCTTATCCAAAATTTCCCTTACTCAAGTCATCCTCGATCTCAACCTCTGTAAGCCATAACTGATTCACCAGCATACCTCAAACTGGAACCAACATAGCATATAACCGTGCAATCAACCGATCAATAGCGGACTCCCCCACTTGGCTCAAAGCCATAGATCAAAACACACAATAACTCCCAATGCATATACTCCAATACCGCCATAATACCATAGTGAGATTAAACTCAACCCTTCATAAGCTAGTGCAACACAAGCCATCTAGTATTTCAATTCATCTGAAATTTCGCATTCACCCTCGTAACAGTCAAGCCCACTCTTTTAAGTGATCCAAATTCAAATTGCAACACATATATTTCACTGGTACAAGAGGTCTTCCAACAAACAACAAAAGGATCACACAAACTTCAGAACACTCCGTGGGAGATAACCCACCTGCTTCGTCTCAAACTAACATCTCTTTATACCATTCCACCGTTATAAACATCACACAACCACTTAATCTTCCTGAGTCAGAACTCATATTAAGACATGAAATCTACTTCACTCCCCAACTAAACAACATGAAAAGGTCCTTCAACACACCCATAACTCGGGTCTATACATCAAATCAAGATGGAAATAAAGCACCAAAAAGTTCTTTCTACCCTCAAGCAGACCCTCCTCATCACTTTCAAATCATATGAACATATCTCGCAGTCACATCATACTCATCACGTAGCCATACAGCCATCATTTCCATTAATAGGGACACTATAGAACATATAAATCCAAAAGCATGTGCTCACACAATCAACACCTCAGTGCTCAAGCTACGGGCAAAGCCCGGCCTCAAGTCCTCCAGACTGGCCCAACATCAACACACAGAAATCACGTCTCGCCCCTCGTTCAAGGAATCACAAGCCGTCGATGCACGGCTGCTACCGAGCACTCATGCGCGCATACAAACGCGTGGAAGAAATTTCAAGAATTACATTTCAAGCTGAATCAATGTCGCACGATAAGAATGTGAAGTTTTCCTAAAGGTTCTGAAGCCTCCCGAGGACACGTACAGACGTCTCCGTACCGATCCACGAGACTTAACTAAACCTGCTCATGACTCGTGAGACCTATGTAACCTAGGCTCTAATACTAACTTGTCACGACCCTAAAACCGACCCGATCGTGATGGCGCCTATCGTGAAACTAGGCCAGCCGACAATTCCCAAATCGATCCATTATACTATAAAAGCCATTTTTAAGTCATTAATTAACAAGTAAACTCATAACATAAGTCTAAATAACCAGTGTGGAATAAATACACCAGCCCGGCATCGGGGTGTCACAAGTCATGAGCAACTACAAACCCGTCTAAGAACAAGAAGAGCCAACATAGTCTAAAAAATAAAGTACTAAGACGATTTAGGTAAGGTAAGAAGGAGAAGTGCACGGCTGCGAACGCCAAGCAGCTACCTAACCAACTCCGGAGACCTGCTGGGAGACTGATCAGCACTCACTATCGTGTCCCGAGACTCCTGGATCTGCACGCAAGGTGCAGGGAGTAATGTAAGTATGCCAACTTAGTAAGTAATAAAAGTAAAAGCAGCTGAGTAGTAAGAAAACAGATAATCTCACGTCACCACACTACAGCAAATACAGTACATTTCCAAAACAATACAGAACTCAATTATCTCGTAAAACAAATTCAATTTCAGTAAAACCTTTTTTCTAAAACATCTTTCAATAGTTTCAAATAAGTGAAGAAACAGTGGTGCATGTCACCACCCAACTTTCCCTCCGTTTCGGTATCGTGATGGAACCTAGTCTTAGGGACTAAGTAAGCATAACTCATGCTGAAATATCTCAATAATAAATGAAATTTAACAGTCTTGAAGCAAAATCTCTACAAAACTTATAATTCCCAAAACCCGGTAGTACAAGTCATAAGCTCTACAGAGTTTCGCTACAACTTCTAAACACAATCGTATGGAAATAAGTACAACAGTGTGAATATAAAATAGGAAGGTGACTCCGAAGCCTGCGAACGCAGCAGCAGGATTACCTTGAGTCTCCTCGGCAAGAATCTGCACAGCTACTAGCGAACAATACCTGGATCTGCACAAAAAAAATGTGCAGAAGTGTAGTATGAGCACACCACAGCGGTGCCCAATAAGTATCAAGACTAACCTCGGTGGAGTAGTGACGAGGAACAGTCAAGACACCTACTGGTCTAATATACAGAACTTGATATTTATATAGAGACTACGCGATACAGCTAACAATTCAGTAATTAAAATAAGGAAGGAAACAACAAGTACTCAGGGAAAATACCGAAAGGAAAACACAGAAAGGTAAGAGAGAACACAACCCAAATCTGAAATCACAAATACAGTAAAGACAAGTCATAACTCAACAACTCCGATAGTTTTCACCTTAAGTCTTAACCAGCAAGCGTCAATCAAATAGTCAAACTCTTTTCAAGTGATAAAAATGGTTTGAAATATACTTCCTTCAAATAAGTGTTCTTTTCAAAAGAGTTTCTTTCAAAATAATGCTTTCAAATATAATCTTTTCAAAAAGATAATCCTTCGAAAATAAGTCACCCTGTGACACCTCATCTCATAATCATACAATACGGGTCTCAATACTTGAACCCTAACACTTGCATCCTGTGCCCTCATCACACCTCATAATCATACTGACAACTCACGTGCCCAAAGAGTCATTCTCACATGGAAGGAAAATAAACAAGGGGTGCGTCTATACTCAGAAATCTCAAAGAGCCTCCTACCCGATAAGGGTGATTAACCACGTGTATGCTTGTGCAAGTGTCCAAACATAGTTCGCACAAACTAGTAAGTATAAGGAATTGAACGGACATCACGTATAATGTTTACACAGGGATAGGATCAATGAAAATATCAGCTCAAAACACAATGATTTTAGCAGAGGATCTCCCAGGATATCGTTCTGTGGTCCCAAACGTAATTATGTGTGCAAGGGATCTCTTGGTATCCCGAGGATGTCTTGGTATCCTCAATATATGTGCTGGGGATCTCTTGGTATCCCGAGGATCTCTTGGTATCCTCAATATATGTGCCAGGGATCTCTTGGTATCCTCAATATATGTGCCAAGGATCTCTTGGTATCCCGCACTATAGCCAAATCAATATATGTGCAGGGGAATCTCCCGGGTGCAGTCCCGTAGTCCCAAATGTAAATATGCATGGGGATCTCCCGGAACAACGATCCGTAGTCCCAAAGTAAACATGCAGCGCAACCAACAGAAACCACAGTCACAACACAACAGAAAGCTCGTACATCACCACAATACATAAAACAACAACAAATGACAATAATACAAGGTAAGACAAGTAAATCAACTTAAGGACTGTAAATCGCAAGGAAACGGCAGAACCAACTCACAAGGAGTAACCACAGAAAAGAATGCTGGCATAAAGGGAACAGTTCAACAACGGGAAACCTAATATGTAGCGACGATCCCACAATATACTAGTCAATAACAAGGAAATCAACACGAGTCAAATAGTCCCAAATAAGGGCAAGTCAACAAGGACATAGCTTATCTAACTTCCTTTAAGATTGGACAATTTTGAGGATATTCGACAATTCAATTCGGGGAAGATGATCTTAGCTTCACTTAAGACTAAACAATTTCAGGAGGGGTAATAATAATTCTCGAATAAGATAAGCAACTATGAAGAGAAAGCATGACAATAGGAGAGGCGAAATTCTTCAGTTAAATCAATTAGGAGTCAATTAGGCAATAAGAGTGAATCATGAAATAATTAATTTCAATTAAGCATGTGGAGGTGAAACAAATAAATAGGAAACTCAGCCATGTCAAGAACACATTCCTACAAGTGAATATAAAGATCTACGAACCCTAAAAGGCCAAGTTTTCCACAAATACGTCCGAGCACGCACTCGTCACCTCGCGTACACGGACTACAATCAACATAGAAGACTCAAATCCTAAGGGGAAGTCCCCCACATAGGGTTAGGCAAGATACTTACCTCAAAGACGACACACCGATACTCTAAAATGCACTTCTCGGGTGAAAAGGATCTCCGGACGGCTCAAATCTAACCAAATTAACTTCAAAACGCAAATAAAACACATAAGAAACTATTCCGGATCATAAAGTTTCAATTTTAACAAAAATCTAGAAATCGGTCCAAAAGTCGAGCCCCGGGCCCGCACCTCGGAACTCAACAAATTTTACAAAAACCGAATGCCCATTCCGATACAAGTTCGACCATACAAAATTTATCAAATTCCGATACCATTTGGTCCTCAAATCACAATATTTCATTTTAGAAATTTTCTTCAAAAACCAACTCTTCCCCAACCCACAACACAATTTACATGATAAAAATGAAGATAAAATCATGGAATATGTTAGATTCTAGGTGAAGAACACTTACCCAATCGATTTGCTTGAAGAACCCCAAAAGAAGCTCCCAAATCTGAAGTCCAAAACTCAAAATATGAAGAAAATGGCTAACCCTCGATATAAAAGGATTCTGCCAGGACTTCCACATCTGCGGTCAAGGAACCGCAACTGCGGGGCCACATTTGCGAGAAGGAGTCCGCATCTGCAAAATTTGGCTACTTGGCCTGGGACCGCATCTGCGGAAATTAACCGCACCAGCGACATCGTAGGAGCGAAAAGTGGAGCCGCAGAAGCGAGAATTTACCCAGGTCTGCATGACCGCAGAAGCGTCCGGGCTCACGCAGAAGCGGAACCGCACCTGCGCACGAAGGTCGCAGGTGCGAAAACACCAGAACCAGACCTGCTTAGAACTATGCAAAACATCTGAACCTCGTCCGAAACACACCCGCGGCCCCCAGGACCCCGTCTAAACACACAAGCAGGTCCTATAACCTAACACGGACTCGCTCGAGGTATCAAATCACATCAAACAACGCCGAAACGACGAATCATACCATGAATCGAACTTAGGAACTTTCAAATCCCAACTTCGAAAACTTGTACCGAAACCGATCAAATCAACTCGGAATGACGCCAAATTTTGCAGACAAGTCTAAAATGGCAAAACGGAGCTGTTCCAACTCTCGGATTCGCATTCTGACCCCAATATCACAAAAGTCAACTATGGGTCAAACTTTTCCATTTTCCAAACTTTAACTTTTCCAACTTTCGCCGAAACGCCTCATATTACCCTACGGACCTCCACATCCGAATCCGGACGCACGCCTAAGTCCAAAATCACCATACAAAGCTGTTGAGATCACCTAGAACCCATTCCGGGGCCGTTTACTCAAAAGTCCAATTCCGGTCAAATTCTCACCGTTTAAACTTCCGAAACTAGTTTCCTTCTTCCAATTTGACTCTGAATCATCCGTTAACTGAATTGAACAATGCACGCAAGTCGATACACATATTATGAAGCTGTTCAAGACCTTACACTGCCGAACGAAGCTTAAATTCTCAAAACGACCGGCTGGGTCGTTACATCCTCCCCCTCTTAAAACCAACGTTCGTCCTCGAACGTGCCAAGATTCGCCTGGAAGTCTTCCAATCATTGAATGCACACTTCCAGCATACATCCGCGGGTGATCCCACGTTACCCCAATCCACATAAGTCTGACGACACCATCTCAACTGAAATTTAGCCTTTCTAGCAATACCAATAAGCCTTAGAGCCAAAATCCCCATCTTCATTCCCAAGAGACCCGATTTTAAATCCATATCCGGTATCAGGTTCAACTAGCTGCAACCACTTATGCCTATCCCCAAAGAGTATAACCACACAACATACACACCACACATAGGCCTATAATAACATTCCTGATCACAATACTTGCCCGAAATCAAATCCGGCACCGGCCATAAGCCTCATATTCAATAGGAACCCGTTTCAAACCTCCACAACACTGACGATGATACAATAACCACGAAAAACCACATATCTAACCCCCGAATCGCTAAATCACAACTAATACCAACGGGCACACACCCCACAAGCTAAAACTCAAGAGGCACAGAACGAAAATGACTGAATATGGAAAGGGAAACACATACAGGAACTATCAAACAAGTCCGTCAAGCACAAATTTTTCTATCAAAACTAATTTACAAAACAATCTAACAAGAATGAATTAAAGCATATAAAAGAATCACAAGGATCTCATACTGATATAACTCCCACCGCGGTACACAGCTCGATCTCAACACATCAAATCAATGGAACAACGAGGGTCATGTCCTCAACTTTGAATCTCAAGTAGGGTACACATCAAATCAGTTGGAAACTCTCACTAGATCAATTCCGTCAAAAAATTTACAACACGTACTGGCTCCCACACCGGTGGAGCATAAAATCACGGCTCGTAGCTAAAAATACTCATAAATCACATCAAGCCTACCGAAAAGGACAACAGGAATTTATCACTAGTCTCATAACTCTCAACAAGGACTAGAAACAGACGATAGGCACAGCTATCACTCATAGAACCTCCCAACAGGGTAATTACATAAACATAGTGCAAATCATGAAACGCACTCATAAGTGGAGCACAGATAGGGGAACTTACCCCGATAAGCAGAACTATAATGATCTACGGATGGTGCTCCTCTATAATAAATCAAAATCATACCTGAAATGAGATCATCTGGCGAAGCGGCCTTAAGCCTACTATATGAAGCACATCAACGGGCCGGGCCTCCCCCTCTTGGGCGCCCTTTACTCGCCTGAATACCTCACTGTGAGACATCGGCCCGAAATCTGGGGAAATCTCTCACCATGTGGCTAGTATCTCCACACTCAAAGCAACCCCTCTACTGATGTGGCAATGGGAACTGTGCGGTACGGGTACTCTGAGACCCATGAACACCTGAATCACTGTGTGAAGCCTGAAGCGCAAACTGAATTGGCTGACCCACGAAACCTCCACCATGTCGCACCCTGCCTCCAGAATAAGAGCCAGCAGATCTCTACGGTCTACGAGGCCTCCTCGCCTCCCTGTACTCTCTCTCTCCTAATCTCGTCTGTCCTCTCGCTCCCGGTCCCATATGCCCTCTAACCGGCGAGCGATCCCTACCACCTGCTGAAACGAAGCATCTGACTCCAACTCTCGAGCCATGCTGAACCGAATATCATGGCTGAGCCCCTCAATGAATCCACAGACTCTCTCTCTAACTGTAGAGACTAAGGCAGGTGCATGTCTGGCCAAATCGCTGAATCTGACGGCATAATCTAATACTGATATGGTGCCGTGACGCGACTGCTCAAACTCCACGCGCCATGCATCCCGAAGCGACTGAGGTACAAACTCTCTCAAAACATCTCTGAAAACTGAACACATGTAAGTGAAGCTGCATCGGCCGGCTACCCAACTCATATGCCCGCCACCACTGATAAGCCGCTCCCCTAAGTTGGAACGTAGTAAAAGCAACCCCACTCGACTCAACAATACCCATAGTGCGAGGAATGCAGTGGCACTCCTCAAAACCCCGTGCACTCTCTGAAGACCAACCACTGAATGTAGGAGGGTCATAGTCCTTGAACCTTGCAAATCTAAATTGCCCTTGCTCAAATGGTGCTGCCCTAACTATGAGCTGAACTGGGACCACAGGCTGTCTCGCCCTGACACCTGGAACCTGACCAACGTGAACTCACTGCTCTGGAATGTGGTCTAACTGCGGCACGTACTCCTCGTCGGCCTCTGCCTCTGCCTCTAGCGACACCTGCTACGGGAGCAGCCCCGTCGATAACTGCAGCTCGTGTCCTCACCGTCGGTGAGAGAATAGAATGATAAAAGTTCAAACTCTGAGATCAATAAGCTCGCACGCTAGGAATGAAAGAAGTTAGATTGTCCTAATAGTTCCGTAGCCTCTCGAAGATAAGTACAGACGTCTCTGTACCGATCCGTACGACTCTACTAAACTCGCTTATGACTCGTAGCACCTATGAACCTAGAGCTCTAATACCAACTTGTCACGACCCAACTTTCCCTCCGTTTGAGTATCGTGATGGCACCTAGTCTTAGGGACTAGGTAAGCCTAACTCATGCTGAAATATCACAATAATAAATGGAATTTAACTGTCTTGAAGCAAAATCTCTACAAAGCTTATAATTCCCAAAACCCGGTAGTACAAGTCATAAGTTCTACAGAGTTTCGCTACAACTTCTAAACACAACCGTATGGAAATAAGTACAACAGTGTGAATATAAAATAGGAAGGTGACTCTGAAGCCTGCGAACACAGCAGCAGGTAGGGGTGTTCACGGTTTGACGGAAAACCGATCCAAACCGAAAATCGAACCAAACCGATTAAGTAAACCGATATTTTTTTTGATTTGGATTGGTTTTGGTTTTAAATTTTAAAAACCGATAATATTTGGTTTGGTTTTGGTTGTATTTTAAAAAACCGAAAAATAAACCTAACCAAACCGATTAATTATATACAAAATTTAATAATTAATTTATATACAATATAATATCTTTTTGTTAATAATTTTAATTGTTATTTTGAATTTTGGTTTATCCTGTTATATCTTAAAATATTGCCTAAGCCCAACAATAGGATTCGACCAATTTTCTTTTCATTAATAGACTCTAATTCTCTAACCCTCCGCACATACTTTTGCCTAAAAGAAGAGTTAAAAAAAATCACCACAAGAGTAAAGAAAGCACATTCAAATTGCAAGACAACAATGGCTAAAGCTTGAGAAAGCAAACTTTTAGTTTGTTTTTTGTTCATTCTTTTCATATAAACATGTAAATAAACTTTCAGTTCTCAAAGAAATATATAAAAAGCATACATTTGGCCAATTATTTTCAGATTGTTGTCTAACGTTGTTTTAATATTATCGACTTATCATTAGCTTACTAAGAACCGAAAAACCGAACCAAACCAACAACAATCAAACCGATGGTTTGTATTTAATTTGGTTTGGTTTTGATTTTAAAATTTTAAAAGCCGATTAAATTGGTTTGGTTTTGGTTTTAATCAAAAACCGACCAAACCGAACCGTGAACACCCCTAGGAGCAGGACTACCTTGAGTCTCCTCGGCAATAATCTACACAGCTACTAGCGAACAATACCTGGATCTGCACAAAAAAAAATGTGCAGAAGTGTAGTATGAGCACACCACAACGGTGCCCAGTAAGTATCAAGACTAACCTCGGTGGAGTACTGACGAGGAACAGTCAAGACACCTACTGGTCTAATATACAGAACTTGATATTTATATAGAGACTACGCGATACGGCTAACAATTCAGTAATTAAAATAAGGAAGGAAACAACAAGTATTCAGGGAAAACACCGTAAGGAAAACACGGAAAGGTAAGCGAGAACACAACCTAAATCCGAAATCACAAATACAGTAAAGACAAGTCATAATTCAACAACTCCGATAGTTTTCACCTTAAGTCTTAACCAGCAAGTGTCAATCAAATAGTCAAACTCTTTTCAAGTGATAAAAATGGTTTGAAATATACTTCCTTCAAATAAGTGTTCTTTTCAAAAGAGTTTCTTTCAAAATAATGCTTTCAAATATAATCTTTTCAAAAAGATAATCCTTCGAATATAAGTCACCCTGTGACACCTCATGTCATAATCATACAATACAGATCTCAATACCTGAACCCCTATATTAGCATCCTGTGCCCTCATTACACCTCATATTCATACTGACAACTCACGTGCCCAAAGAGTCATTCTCACATGGAAGGAAAATAAACAAGGGGTGCGTCTATACTCAGAAAGCTCAAAGCGCCTCCTACCTGATAAGGGTGATTAACCACGTGTATTCTTGTGCAAGTGTCCAAACATAGTCCGCACCAACTAGTAAGTATAAGGAATGGAACGGACAACACGTATAATGTTTACACAGGGATAGGATCAATGAAAACATCAGCTCAGAACACAATGATTTTAGCAGGGGATCTCCCAGGATATCATTCCGTAGTCCCAAACGTAATTATGTGTGCTAGGGGTCTCTTGGTATCCCGAGGATCTCTTGGTATCCTCAATATATGTGATGGGGATCTCTTGGTATCCCGAGGATCTCTTGGTATCCTCAATATATGTGCCAGGGATCTCTTGGTATCCCGAGGATCTCTTGGTATCCTCAATATATGTGCCAAGGATCTCTTGGTATCCCGTACTACAGCCAAATCAATATATGTGCAGGGGAATCTCCTGGGTACAGTTCCGTAGTCCCAAAAGTAAATATGCAGGGAGATCTCCCGGAACACCGACCCATAGTCCCAAAGTAAACATGCAGCGCAACCAACAGAAACCACAGTCACAACATAATAGAAAGCTCGTACATCACCACAATACATAAAACAACAACAAGTGACAATAATAAAAGGTAAGACAAGTAAAATCAACTTAAGGACTATAAATCGCACGGAAACGGCAGAACCAACTCACAAGGAGTAACCACAGAAAAGAATGCTGGCATAAAGGGAACAGTTCAACAACGGGAAAACTAATATGTAGCGACGATCCCACAATATACAAGTCAATAACAAGGAAATCAACACGAGTCAAATAGTCCCAAATAAGGGCAAGTCAACAAGGACATAGGTTATCTAACTTCCTTTAAGATTGGACAATTTCGAGGATATTCGACAATTCAATTAGGGGAAGATGATCTTAGCTTCACTTAAGACTAAACAATTTCAGGAGGGGTAATAATAATTCTCAAATAAGACAAGCAACTATGAAGAGATAACATGAAAATAGGAGAGGCGAAATTCTTCAGTTAAATCAATTAGGAGTCAATTAGGCAATAAGAGTGAATCATGAAACAATTAATTCCAATTAAGCATGTGGAGGTGAAACAAATAAATAGGAAACTCAATCATGTCATGTAATGACCCGACTGGTCGTTTCGCTTTTTAGAACCCCGTTCCCCTAAATAAGACTTCCCGCGCTTGCCTTAACTAATTTACGACCTGCGGGGATGGTTGGTTCGGGATTTGGAGGAGTTTGGGTTGAAATAAGCACACTTGATTCTTTAAGATTTTCTTAAAAGGCTAAGTTTGACTTTGGTCAACTTTTTTAGTAAACGGACCCAGACTCATGATTTGACGGTCTCGGAGGGTCCGTAGGAAAATATAGGACCTGGGCGTATGCCCGGAATCGAATTCCGAAGTCCCTAGCCCGAGTAATGAATTTTTGTTGAAAATTGTTAAACTGGAAATTTTAAGGATTTAATGAAATTTGATAATTCTTGATCATATTGGTATCGGGCCCGTATGTTGATTCCGTAGCCCGGTACAAGTCTAAAATAACACTTAAGACTTCGCAAAATTTGGTGTCAATACGAGTAGTTTAAGTACGTTTCGGCACGTTAGAAGTGAATTAAGAACTTGAAGTTCATAAGTTTGATTCAATTGGTTTTAGGGGGTGATTCTTAGATTTAGCGTTGTTTCGGGCGTTCCGAAGGTTCGAGCGAGTCGGTTTCATGATTTCAAACTTGTCGGTATGTTCGGGCGGGGCCCGGGAGCCTCGAGCGTCAATCGGACGAGGCTCGAGTGAAGTTGGAAAATTTAGGAAGAGCTGAAGCTTCAGGTTGCTGTCATAACTGCACCTGCGGTTGGTCAGCCGCAGGTGCGAGACCGTAGAAGCGGTCGTTCTCTTGTAGATGCGGCCTAGGCAGGCCAAGCCAAAGCCGCAGAAGCGCCTTCAAGACCGCAGAAGCGGTCCCAGCTCGCTTGGCCAATTCCGCAGATGCGGCCTTCCTCTCGTAGAAGCGGGACCGCAGATGCGGTTCCCTGACTGCAGATGTGGAAATCACTGAAGCAGTGTGCTTCATTTAATACGGGTTCTAAGCCATTTTGGCCATTTTCCACTCACCCATTGGGCGATTTTGGGAGCTTTTGAGAGAAGATTTTCACCTAGCATCTTGAGGTAAGTTCATCCTCCTTATTTCTAAGATTAATACTTGAGTTTTGGGTGGATTAACACACAAGGATTAGGAGAAATCAAGGGGTTAGAGCAAAACCTAGGGTTTTGATAAAACTTAAATTTTACCACGAAACTTGTTAAGGAATGAAGTAGAAATCATATATTATTGATCCTTAGGTTATAGAGAACAACTTCTTCGAAAAGTTCCGGAATCCGGGCACGTGGGCCCGGGGTCGAATTTTAGAAAACTTGTGCTTAAGGTTGGGAAATTACTTTAGTAATTAAAATGCATACTCTGGAGCTTGTATTGACTAGTTCCTGCCTCGTTTAATTAGTTTCGGATCGTGCGGCTCCAAATTGAGGGTTTGAGCACGTTCTTGATATTGGAAGTACGCTTTGAAGCGAGGTGAGTCTCCTATCTAACCTTTTAAGAGGGAATTGTCCCCATAGGTGTAATAATTGAATAATTTGCCACTAAATGCGGGGGCTACGCACGCACTTGGTGACGAGAGTCCGTGCATAGCCACTATTATGCTTAAGTCCGGATAGACTAGGACCCAAAAGCATGATTTATGTGATGTACTTGTAACTCTATGATTAATTTGGGACTGCTTAAATCATGTTGAATGTGGTAGATGAATTTAATAGGAGGAACACTATTTTCTTGGCTCTTCTAAAGAGAATTCGATATTTTCGTGAGTACTTGCTCTCCTAGAATATATTCTTGTCTGCCTGCTGTTGTGTTTAAATACATTTGACCGCGTCGCATGTATGATTCGTGAGTAGGGTAATAGATGCATCTATGGTTCGCGCCGTTCGACCCTCCGACAGTGCACGCTTTATTTTTATGTTGGATCGGGCCGTACGACCTCGGCACTACTTGCATATGCTTATTGATTGGTATATTGCCGTGGACGGAACTTTGTTATATGCCCTGAAATGTAAATGGTTAACTGTGATATCATCTAGTAAAGGACCTGTAGCTTCATGTTGTATATTGTTAATCATTGTGCTATCCATGCTTAGTATATCACTTGTCATATTATTTGACCCTAGTAAGTGTCATGTCGACCTCTTGTCTCTACTTTTTCGAGATTAGACAGGATACTTACTGGGTACATATTGTTTATGGACTCATACGACACTTCTGTACTTAATTGTATAGGATCTGAGGCAGGTACATCTGGTTACCAGGCTGGTGCATACCCTTGATCAGGCCGAGATTTCCACGGTGAGCTGCTCCCTTCCTATGCCGTTCAGCAACCCGATGGAGTCTTTTCTTTACTTTTGGCTGTCTACTCTATTTCAGACAGCAGGATAGTGTTATTCTTTTGTATATTCTACTCGCTGCCCACGCACTTGTGAGACCAGGTCTTGGCACACACATTAGTAGACATTTCTTTTGGGAATTGTATAATTATTTTGGTACATTACTGATCATCACTTGTTTTTACTTCAAGTTTAGAAATTGTGGTACTTATTTTGGTAAAGTAAAATGAACACTTATTGATTTTTCCACGTTGGCTTGCCTAACAATGGTGTTGGGTGCCATCACGACCTATAATGGAAATTGGGTCGTGACATGTCAAGAACACATTCCTACAAGTGAATATAAAGACCTAAGAACCCTAAAAGGCTAATTTTTCCACAAATAAGTCCGAGCACGCACTCGTTACCTCGCGTACACGAACTACAATCAACATAGAAGACAAATCCTAAGGGGAAGTCCCCCACACAAGGTTAGGCAAGATACTTACTTCAAAGACAACACACCGATACTCTAAAATGCACTTCTCGGGTGAAAAGGATCTCTGGACGGCTCAAATCTAACCAAATTAACTTGAAAGTGCAAATAAAACACATAAGAAACTATTCCGGATCATAAAGTTTCAATCTTTAACAAAAAATCTAGAAATCGGTCCAAAAGTCGACCCCCAGGCCCGCACCTCGGAACCCAACAAATTTTACGAAAACCGAATGCCCATTACGATACGAGTCCGACCATACAAAATTTATCAAACTCCGATACCATTTGGTCCCTCAAATCAAAATATTTCATTTTAGAAATTTTATTCAAAAACCAACTCCTTCCCCAACCCAAAACACAATTTAAATGATAAAAATGAAGATAAAATCATGGAATATGTTAGATTCTAGGTGAAGAACACTTACCTAATCGATTTGCTTGAAGAACCCCAAAAGAAGCTCCCAAATCTGAAGTTCAAAACTCAAAATATGAAGAAAATGGCTAACCCTCGATATAAAAGGATTCTGCCAGGACTTCCGCATCTGCGGTCAAGGAACCGCATCTGCGGGGCCGCGTTTGCGGGAAGCAGTCTGCATCTACGAAATTTGGCTACTTGGCCTGCGACCGCATCTGCGGAAATTAACCGCACCAGCGGCATCCCAGGAGCGAAAAGTGGAGCCGCATAAGCGAGAATTTACCCAGGCCTGCATGACCGCAGAAGCGGCCGGGCTCACGCAGAAGCGGAGCCGCACCTGCGCACCAAGGTCGCAGGTGCGAAAACACCAGAACCAGAGTTGCTTAGAATTATGCAAAACATCCGAACCTCGTTCGAAACACACCCGAGGCCCCCGGGACCCCGTCTAAACACACAAGCAAGTCCTATAACCTAACACAGACTCGCTCGAGGTCTCAAATCACATCAAACCACGCCGAAACGATGAATCATACCATGAATCGAACTTAGGAACTTTCAAATCTTCCAACTTCGAAAACTTGTACCGAAACCGATCAAATCAACTCGGAATGACGCTAAATTTTGCAGACAAGTCCAAAATGGCAGAATGGAGCTGTTCCAACTCTCGAAATCGCATTCCGACCCCGATATCACAAAGGTCAACTATGGGTCAAACTTCTCCGTTTTCTAAACATCAACTTTTCCAACTTTCGCCGAAACGCCTCAAATTACCCTACGGACCTCCAAATCCGAATCCGGACGCACGCCTAAGTCCAAAATCACCATACAAAGCTGTTGAGATCACCCAAACCCATTCCGGGGCCGTTTACTCAAAAGTCCAATTCCGGTCAAATTCTAACCATTTAAACTTCCAAAACTAGTTTCCTTCTTCCAATTTGACTCTGAATCATCCGTTAACTGAATTCAACCATGAACGCAAGTCGATACACATATTATGAATATGTTCAAGACCTTACGCTGCCGAACGGAGCTTAAATTCTCAAAACGACCAGCCGAGTCGTTACAGTACACGACCCCACGCTCGTCATCTAGCGTGTGCGTTACCTCAAAGTAGTGAAATGATGTGAAATCCGGGATTTCATACCCTCAGGACAACATTTACAATCATTACTTACCTCAATCCAGTCCAAACTCTAGCCCGCGATGCCTTTACCTCTCGAATCGGCCTCGACTCGTCCCGAATCTAACCAAAATCAGAATCATAACATCAAAATAGGCTAACAGGACAAAGCCCATGCGAAAGTAATCAAATCACATCGAAAATCCCAAAATTGGCCAAACCGACTCCCGATCCCATGCCTCGAAATTTGATAATAATCACATCACTAAAGCCCTTATCCTCCCACGAGTCTATACATACCAAGAACATCAAAATCGGACCTCAAATGGCCCCTCAAATCCCCGATGAACACTCTCCAATTTCTAGCCCTAACTTCCAAATTTTTCACCCTTAATCTCATTAATTTCTATGCTTAATCCATTGAAATTCAACATAGATGCAAGTATTAGGTTCAAGAATCTTACCTCCAAGCGTTACCCCTTGAATCCCTCTTCAAATCCTCCCAAAAAGCTTCAAAGCTCATCAAAAATGGTGAGAAATAAGCTGAAAATCGCGAAGGCAAGAATTTATATGTTCTGCCCAGGGGTTTCGCATCTGCGGTCCAATACCGCACCTGCGACAAGAAGTCCGCATCTGCGAAATTTCACTTAAAGTCCCCATCCGCACCTGCGATCAAGCCTACGCATTTGCGGACTCGCAGGTGCGACTAACCTTCGCTTCTCTGCTGCATCCCTAGCCAACTGGCCTTCGCTCCTGCGATAAAAAATGCCGCTTCTGCGGTTCGCACCTTCGGTCCCCAATCCGCAGGTGCGGTTATGACAGAAACACAGCAGCTTCAACTGCAAACTCTATTTTCCAACTCTCCGATAACCATCCGAAATCATCCCGAGACCCCCGGGACCTCATCCAAAAATACGAACAAGTCACATATCACTATTCAAACTTGTACCAATCTTCGGAACATGCAAAACAACATCGAACCATCAAAACACCCTTGGATTCAAGCCTAAGGATTACAAAACTTTCGAATTTCGCAAACGATCAAAAAGTCTATCAAACCTCATTTGAATGACCTGAAATTTTGCACACACGTCACAAATGACACAACGGACCTACTCCAATTTCCAAAAATCCATTCTGACCCCGATATCAAAATTTCCACTACTAACCGGAAACGCAAAAATTCCAATTTCGCCAATTCAAGCCTAAATCTACCACGGACCACCAAAATACATTCCGATCACGCTCCTAAGTCCAAAATCACCCGACGGAGCTAACCAAATTATAAAAATCCAAATCCGAGATCGAAGACTAAAAAATTCAAGACCGAGTCAAACCTTTCAAATTTAAAGCTTTAAGCTGAGAATCATCCTTCCATATCTATTCCGATTAACCTGAAAACCAAAACCGACGATTTACATAAGTCGTAATACATCATACGGGGATAGCCATGCCCGAGAACTGGAGAGCGAAGTGCAAATGCTCAAAACGACCGGTCGGGTCGTTACATGAACATTGACATGCCATAACAAGAGTTATGATGTATTTAATTGGTACAAAAAAACTATGGCTTATTTTTTTAAAAATATCATGTTGTACTCGAAGGCTTTTCTGATGTAGATTATATTTTACTTTGGGAGGTGGTACTATTTGTTGGAAATCGAAAAAGCAAACAATAATTGCTAACTCTACCATGGAGGCTGAGCTACTTGCTTTAGTTTCAGATAGTGAGAAAGCGAATTGGTTGAGAGATTTGTTATTTCAAATTCCTTATTTTGAAAATCCAATTCTTCCTATTTTAATTCATTGTGATAGCACCGCTGCAACTAGTAGAGTACAAAACCGTTATTACAATGGTAAATCCAGACCTATAAGGAGAAAATACAGTACTATGACATCATATTTGACAAGTGGTACCATTAATGTTGTTATATTAAACCTTTTGATAATCTTGCAGATCCACTAACTAAGGCCTTAGCAAGAGAAAGGGTCTGGAGCACATCGAGGGGGATGGGATTGAAGCCCATAAACTCATAAGTCATATATGAGGAAACCCAACCTAGGTACTAGAGATCCTATAACTAGGTTCAATGGGAAGAACGAATCATATGATGGCTTTGTATGAAATGCACTATTTTTTATTATTGTTCCATCCCTATAGTGTGAGTGCATTTATCCTGTAATGATTTGCGAGGTTGAGTTTTATTAACTCTTAATGAAAATTTGTAGCTCGTACGAGTGGGGTGTTAGAGTTACAGGAGCACCCTTGACAGATTTCACCTATGTGAGTGTGGATGTAGGCCTCTTCCTATGAGAATTTGGCTTGTTCTAAAAAACACTCGTGAAAATCGGGATAGCACAAGGCTGTAATGTGCTGGCTAATAAAGCTCATGTCGTGTAAGCAGTGATAATTTATTTTTCTAAAGCAGTCATAGTTCAAGTCTGAGAACACTACTGACTTTGGAGTAAAGATCGTTGTTTTGCTAAGTGGAGGTTCAATGCAGAGCACACCTTCATTATGCATGATAGTCTCCCTTCGACTGTAAACTCTCTTATTTTAATATTAAAATGAGTGGGGGAATATTAGTATTATAGCATTTATTATTAAAATAAAATATGCCATAACTCCTTCTACTCCATGATGTAGAAATGGTCATAACTCTTTTGTAACTCTTCTCCCATGTTCTACCACTAATTATATAATAATTTATCCATTATCCCGTGTTCTCCATTTTCATAACGTATTACCTCACTTTCTTCTAATTTAATTCAAGGAAGAATTCCTACACCTATAAATAGGAGTCTTTCTTCTATAATGTGGTGGAAATAATTGTAGAGTGTTTCAACAAAGTGAGGTTAAAGTTGTGAAGAAAGAAGAAGAGAGTTTTTACTTTTGTTGAACGAAGGTGTTCATCTTGGTGGAGCTTTGGACTCAACAACTTGTCCAGAGTTTGTTCGAGTCATACGACGTGATCGGGCTGCTGTATCTTGGGGGAGACAAGTCAAGAGGATTACTGCTGGACAAGTGAAGACTTTGCTGCAGTGGGATTGAATCTCCTTAAATGGAGCGACATATCTGTGCCTCAGCCTGAAGATATTTTATTTTCTTCTTTATTTTTCAACTGTAATTGTATTTTCACTAACATATCATATAACATAACATGATAAATTAGCTCCCAATAAGTATTGTTATAGTAAATGGTTATTATAGAAGATAGTTGTTATAGAGTATTTTAACTCTAATTGCAACATAAAAGTTAGGAATGGATGTTTTTCTTATTCATTGATAAAATAAAAATCACAAAAATAGAAAAGATACTGTAAGTAATAGAAAATCATACAAACGCCAACTTACTCCGAATATTGCTAACAACCCCCAAAACAATAGAAAATTTACACCTACCTGTAAAATCTTTCTCCCATTTAACAACAAACGATGAAAAAAGAATCTAATTCAAAGAATATTAAGTTGTACCTCGAAGTGGTTAGTCTGTGATGGTTAATTATAACAGTATTAAGTCTTCAAAGCATGACTATCCATTCGTTTCTAACTGTGTCTTAATCATTATGGTTAAATGGAAAAGTTGGATTAACAAGTTAAATGATGGACTATACAATACCAAGATTAAGAAGAAATTATGTTAAGGACACAGAGAAATACGTAGTGATGATCTCGTATCATTTGCATGGAAACAACAATGTCGCTACACTTGTATATGCGATGTCTTTTCAACTTATAATTAATAATTACTCCTATTATTACTGTATAGTGTATTTTAAATCAAATCTTAACAAACCCTTTCATTTTCATAACTTGCGTGGGAGGCACGTCTAGAAAGCAATCAACGAATATAAAAGATCCCACAAACTAAGGGGACAAATATCTCAACAAATGTAATCTCATTGATTTCTTTTGTTCTTTCATTGGCGTTTACTTTCTGTTGAACTTTTCTTGGAGGTAATCATGAAAACAATGATGTGGTTGAATAATCTAATTAGATCTCTAGCCTTTACTTTAGTTTTCAGTAAAAATAAGCAATGCGTCAAAAAGGAGAAAAAAAAAAGGAAAAGAAAAGTCCCTATATGTGTTAACTGTTAAACACCTATATATATATATTGACATATGAAAAAAAAAATTTGCACTATTAAGTTAGCTAAAACATAATAACCATAAATAAATGAAACTAAATATCTGATAAAGTAGGCAACTGACTACAAGAAGTTAAATTACATTGGTAGAATGGAAACTTTCAATTGTAAATTACATTATTGAATGGGTTTACCTAGTAATCCAAAGTCTAAAATTCGTCGTAATATTTTATTCCACCGTCACATTTGGT
Organism: Nicotiana attenuata; assembly: GCF_001879085.1. Taxonomy (NCBI): domain Eukaryota; kingdom Viridiplantae; phylum Streptophyta; class Magnoliopsida; order Solanales; family Solanaceae; genus Nicotiana; species Nicotiana attenuata. The sequence continues at coordinate 118,692 of NW_017670404.1, read as the reverse complement.
GATTAGCAAAATATTTTGATACTTTGACCACAAGAAGAACAGAGCTAAATGGAATAAATTCATGTATTTGTCCATATTGGAAGCCTAAATTCCGGAATGCTGAGATTAAAGAGATTGTTACGTTCACATTAATTAGGTGCTATGAGTTCATTAGATGTCTTTTTTAGTCCCATTGTTTTTTTGGATCTTTACCTAACAGGCCGGACTCACTATTTATTTTTTCTAGCTGGTATAAATAAATTATACACTTAATATCCTTGATTATTCATATGTTATACATGAATTGCACATATATATACATCTATTGGCTAAAACGTTAATTTAAAACGTTGAGTGAGCGATATTTACATTAATTATTCTTCTTTTTTTTGTCGTTTTTGATAATCTTTTTAATGATAACCTATCTCGACAATTCGGGTCCTTCTCTAGGCGCCCGTAGAGGGGCAAGTGCATAAATAATCATTCTCAGGGATGCTATTAGAGATTAGCCAGTACTTATTTTGTCCTAAAATTTTAAACTGAAAATCTTAACTTCAGGACAATTCAAAACATTTTGTCCTTGAAAAGTGAACTGAAAAATTGAAATTCAGGACGCACTAGCTAATTCCTTAATAACAACCCTTTAAAATGGCTTCCCGGTGTCATTTCTACGCCCGTAGAGCTGATAGTTTTGTAAAAATTGCGTGGGGTAGCCACTTTTTAAAGTGGTATTTACTTTTTATCCAGTATTTCTAATGCTTAGCAATAGTAGCCACTAGTCTATTAAAATTAATATGAAAGGACTGTGTTACCCTAGGATAAGGTCTCACCTCACCACCAAATACAGGTCCGTGTCTCTTCCTTTCACCACTTCCATTACCACGAATCTTCAGCAAGTCTTCACGACGAAGAACCTTATTCAAGGAGCCGTTTGGTGCGGTAGATATGCATATCACAAAAAGGAAGCATTTCTGATGAAGCAGCATACATTAAGCAGTACGAAATCTAACATGTAAGAAAACCTCGTTATAAACCTGATTTCTGAAGATAATTCTACTCTCTGGATCGTCGTTCCAAGAATGGATCCATGTATTGGCAGGAAAGGTTATCGGACCTTCACTAAAACCATGATTTACAATTTGCACTAAGTGCACCTCTTTGTGAAAAGATACAAATAACGTTTGGTTTTCTGCTACGTTATGGATCCTGAACTTACAGTTACAAGTTCAAAAGTTAAGGACACTTGGTCCTGAACTTCGAGTTCCAAGTTCAAAAGTTAAGGACACTTGCTCCTGAACTTAGAATTACAAGTTCAAAAGTTAAGGACACTTGGTCCTGAACTTAGACTAACAAGCTCAAAAGTTAAGGACAATAGGTCCTGAACTTACAGTTACTAGTTCAAAAGTTAAGAACAATAGGTCCTGAAGTCCTGAACTTAGACTAATAAGCTCAAAAGTTAAGGACAATAGGTCCTGAACTTAGGCTAAGAAGCCTAAAAGTTAAGGACAATAGGTCCTGAAGTTACAGTTACAAGTTCAAAAGTTAAGGACAATAGGTCCTGAAGTCCTGAACTTAGACTAACAAGCTCAAAAGTTAAGGACAATAGGTCCTGAACTTAGGCTAAGAAGCCCAAAAGTTAAGGACAATAGGTCTTTGAACTTAGACTAACAAACTAAAAAGTTAAGGACACATGGTCCTGAACTTTCAGTTACAAGTTCAAAAGTTAAGGACATGAGTCCTGAAGTCCTGAAGTTAAGTTCAAAAGTTAATGACATGTAGTCCTGAAGTCCTGAACTTAGAGTTCCAAATTCAAAAGTTAAGGACATGTACTCCTGAAGTCCAGAAGGTAAGGTCAAAAGTTAAGGACATGAGCATAAGGGTATTTTTGTCCGGGCAATTAAAGTATATTAAAGCAGTGGCTAAAGACTAAAAACATTTTAAACAATGGCTTAAAAGTAAATACATGTGTTATTAGTGGCTAACCTAACCGTGCACTTCCCCCGATAGTTTTGCATTTTTGGGCTCAATGTTTTTAGTCCATTAGAATCATTAACTGGAATTTGCCAACACCGGCGACCACAGTTCTTTCATTTTGTTTTTCATACTCCTTTTAATTTTACTTCTTCGCAAAAATAAATGCAATTTTATTTCTTCTTTTTTTCCCCTTCTAAATATGAAGGAGAGATGCATTTTAGTTAGAGATAGAGGGAACACATACAAGGAATAATTAGAGCCGTCAATATAGACTTGGCCTGTTGGGCCAGGCCAGCCCGTGATTTAGTAGGGCTGGCTCAAAATTTTTGGAGCCCATTTTAAAACGAAACTTTTAAGCCCGACGTGATTAAGCCAGCGGCTCGTGAGGCTTGACTGAGGCTGGGTTGGGTCGGCCCGTGGGCCTAATAAAAATATATATGTAAAATATATAAAATATAAAAATTATATGACACAAAAATATCAAGAAGAGTATTACAAGCTTAAAGTTTATTAGATGTAGATGAAAGTGAAGATGTTAGGACAATCTTCTCACAAGCAGATTTAAATGTGTTTGATAAAGATGATGTGTTAGATATCCCATAAACGTCATAAACGTCCTCTTGAATAGTTTGTTTTGAGTTTTAACTTTTACTGAATGAAATATAGTCTTGTCTTTTATTTTTTTAGTGTTTATTGTGATATATTGAACAGTATAACTATTAAGTTTTGTGAAAATTTTCCAACAAGATTTCTTTAACTTTTAAATGTTTATCTTTTCTTAAGTTAGAACTTAAAGAAAATATATAAAATTATATTTTAAAAAATGATGGGCCGGCACGTGGGGGCCCGCAACCCACATAGGGCAGGGGTGGACTGACCATTATAAGGCCCATCAAAATGATGCGCTAACCCAGCCCAGCCCGTCAATTGCTAAAGCCCACATGAGCTGTGCTGGGCTAGCCCGGCCCCGCCCATATTGACAGCTCTAGGAATAATGTTTACTTCATATGTCATTGTTGAAGTCCAAAATACCAAAGCCCAAGTCACTGGTAGTTTGTATAATTTTAGGAGCCCAATGTATGTTAAGCCGGCCCGTTATGTAAATTTTCAGATATTAATGAAAAAATGACACTGTAAGCCACCGTCAAAATAATAGTTGAAATGTATATTTTTTCTATACAGATACAATTTTGTATGTTATATATATATATATATATATATATATATATATATATATTTTCGGCTTGTAAATAGTTCGGCCGCGAGCTAAAAGTGATTATTGCCTGATATTTTTCCTTTCATTTCATATTTTCTTTTGCTGTAAATATTAGTAGGGGATAGATTCCTCCGGAAAGTACAATATTCACTTTATCTTCTTTATTGTAAAATTGTTTTTCCTCAGCACGTTATTATGATAACTCAATTCTTTGTTAGAACATTGAATTCATGGACAGTATAAATATTGAACGATACGAAACAAAAGAGATCTAGCAGAGATCTAGATTCCCTCCTTCCAGAATATAAGTGAAAGATTGATTTAGAAATTAAATTAAAGGTGAAGAATAATAACAGAAAGATGCTAGTCGAGCTAATATTTAAGTTTAATCTATATTTCCTAATTAATAGAGCTCATAGATTCCACAACTAACTGAACGATGAAAAGTTGTTTAAAAACAAACTAATTAAAGAAGAAAATGATGCACATGTACCTGAATATTTGAATTTTTTGCCTTTGGAATAGATAAGAATTGCTAAAAGTAAACTTTGAGAGAGACACAAAAGCAAGAATCTTTTACTTCTTTAAGAAACGACTTTAGTATACTGCTTATGGCCTATTGTGCAAAATTCTAGTTATCAATTTATAACTTATAAAATTATATCTGCAAGATAACTAGCAAGATGAATGTGAGGTGTTTACTTATTAGATTCTTTGTTAATGGTATCCCTATTTACCACCTGCATGGGATGTGATCCCTCTCTTAAGGAGTGTTTCCCCTCTAATGTACCTAACGCGGCACAAATTAGTCGTGATCTCAAAACGGATATTAAAGATCGGGTGAAAACCCAAAAAAAAAAAATATTTAGCCAATAGTGGAACTTTGGTATATGGGGTACTAGCAAGTTTTGGTTTACCGAAAAAAGCTTAATTTTGGTGAAAGGCACTTTTCTTATAGTGACTAGAGTAGCAAAGTTCGCCAATTCTTTTGTGTTCTAGTTAATTACTACTTACTAGGATATATATCAAATGTACTATAGTAGATATTTCATCTATAAATAATATAATACCTTAATTTTTTCTAAGAGTAGTTTTCATAGCTTTTCTGTTTAAGAAAAATACTATTGCGTCTTTCTTTTTCATTTACTTAATTAAGGCCAAAAACTTCTTACTACTTCAAGATGGCGAAAAGCCAAATTAAGATAACCACATTTCTAGCAGTCGCATCTACACAGCTCATTGGTGTTTGATAAAGTTTCATTTTCAGTTTCATGGTGTAACAACAAGGCCAAGATTACAGTTAACACAGGAGACAATATTAGAGAAAAAGAGAGAGCTGTTCATAAATCAAGATTCAGAAAAAAAGAAAAGCGAGAATACAACTGAGTCACTGGGACAAAGCATATTTACAACGAAATATTATATCTAGGGACAAAAGGGGGAAGAATAGCAAAAAGGAGACAAGAGCATAACTACGGAAGTTGTGAAAAACACATTATGTAATATTTAAGGTGCAGCAAAAGCATCATCAACCCATCTAATCATCTGAGAATTAGTGACCTTATTTTCATTCTTGGAAGAAGTTTTAAAAGGAAACCCAAGAAAAGATTGAGTAGCTGATTTGAGTTTGTTCACTTGTTTCCTATGACGTATTCGCCTCAGAACTACATCTTTGTTCAATGATCCTGTGGTGTGAGGTGGTTTCAAGCAAATATGGCTAGTTACACCTTTCGAGCTTTGATTATTACCTTCTTCTTCCTCTTGGATTTCTACTTGAAAACCATCTTCATCTGTTTGTGAGAAATACTTTTTTGGGACTATTGAATTAGCCATTAATTTGGGCTGCTAATAGAGAAGGATAGATAGATGGTAAAGTGAATGAGAAGCTGAGTGCTAGATTTGATGTTTTATGCAGAGATAACTCTATTAGAATGGCTTTTTATAGGAAAGTAGTAGTGAGTAAATAATACTCCTAGTGTTATTATATTACTCCATATGCCTGCAGACGGTGAAAGTCGGTGGTTTAGATTCCTTTTATGGTGGTCGTTTTGAAGTCCGATGCAGGTGTTGAAAATTGTTTTATCATTTAGTAGTGGATTTTTTGGAGCCACTATGAACTTTCACAGTTTATGGATTATGGTTCAGAGAAAACTTACAGTATTCTAACAAGTAATACTCTAAGAGGACAATGGCTATTAGAGTGTCATTGCCAACTAGTAAATGATATATTTATAGGCATGGAGTCGCACGCAAATTATGTTGCTCGGACTGTTAAAAGATATTGTTGCATAAAAAAATATAGTACTTTTTAGAGGTTCCGTCACTGGGACAAGCGGGAACAAAAATTCAAGACTATCCTACTATTTGTGAACTTCACCCGTTGGAGTTGCTTGTGATAGCCCAATTTATTAAGCAGTAGCCTCGTCTGAAGGTCCAAATACAATGGGCTGGTAAAAGCATCGAACGGGTTGGGCTCTCTGCCTTGTGAGAACGCTGATTTTAGTTCTGGGCCTCTTCTGAAGGTCCAAATATAGTGAACCTGGATCCCATATGAGAAGTATAGGCCTCTAATGCGAAGCTCTATGGGCCCTTAGGCTCACAAGTTTTATGTGTAAAGTTATACAGCCTAGGGTTGTTCATAAAAAACCAAAAAATATTTTTTTTTGTTTGATTTGGTTTTGGTTTGAAGCAAGGAATAACCCAAAAAAAAAAATAGAACCAAATCTACTATAAAAATATCTATTTAAAACTTATTATTGCACATATTTATAAAATATTTTAAAATTTTATGGCACATATTAATTGTTTGTATTCTTGGTTCGTAGCTAGTTCTTTGACATCATAGTAGTTTAGTTCCTGGTCTTTACATTCTAGTTTGATTGGTAGTTTTATTTTGTAAGTCCAAGAGTGTATTCATGTTAAAAATAACTTGTAATTGAATCGTTAAGTTATCATCACTATTTAATTCAATTATCATCGATATATCTTGATAAATGAGAGATTTTCTCAAAATATAATGAGTTTGATAGTGTTTGAATGTAATCGTCAAAATATGTGTTTGACAGTATATGGTTCATATTTAACAAAAAATTTAAAAAGGACAAAATCGAATCGATAAAAAACTAATTAACTTTATTGGGTTTTTGGTTTCATTATTTAAAAAAACAATTTAATTAATTTATTCTTTTTAAAAAATCGATCCATACCGAACTATAAATGCCCCAAGTAAGTATTAAGTCGATTTGGAAGATATAGTTAACGATATGTTTGTTGACAATGTAGATGTGCAAACTTTACCACTAAAAAAATCATTATTAAGGTTTCTTTAAGACCTTCTACTCTAGGTCCATACAGATTTTAAAGTTGTTACTTGTTAATGTACCCCTAAAAAGAATTAAAAAATCCAAACATTACGTCAATGATGATGATTTTCTCGATTACATGACTTGGATAAGTTCATGAACCAAAGCCATATCAGAAAATGAATAAGAATTTTACGATTGGTCAAAAATATCCTCTAGAAAATTCATTTTTAGAGTATTTCCCTTATGATATTTCACTAGCTATATGTTCTTCTATTTTCAATCAACTTTCAATGTGAGATTGTGTACCTTATCTTATGTCATACTTAAATCATTAACTTTTAAAAAATTCCAAAAAATATTAACTTTTCGTTAATTAAAAAATAAAAGGAAACTGGTAATTTCAACGATCAAGAAAAAACGAGGATGGTCTTGAAAGATATCTTTGAATACCAGAATGTTTAGTTTGTTTTAGAAGAATAATGATTTTGTCTTTTCTTTCTTTTTTTCTTGAAAATGTTATTACTAGAAACTCGTGCTTGCTACATACTATTCCTTCCTATAGTAAGAACAACCTTATCTTAAAAGACTGAAGATTTTTATGTCGTTGCTATCACACCGAACACTTATTTTATAAAACCGTAACTGCCAAAATAATAGGCAGCTTTACCCCCAAATAATAGGCAACTTTACCCAAATTGTACACTTCCTATTTCTCTACGCAAGCAAAAGTAAGAATTAATATTTTCTCTGGTAACTTCCTTTGAAGATCATATTACAGTAATCACTGTATCTTTTCAAAGTTGAAGCTTAGCTGATAATGTTTAGCACACGAAGGAAATTAAAGCATTATAAAAGAATACAGTAAAAAACACTCCTCTTTGTCTTTCACATTTCATATTTATATACTCCATTACTCGTCCATCTCTCTTCTTATTATGATTCCGTGACTATATTCAAGTGATATATACGATTAATTAATGAAACGATCTAATATAACTACGAGATTATCTGTGTACTAACAGTGTGGTGAATTTTTACATTATAAAGTTTGGTTGACTTACAACAACATATATTTCTTCATAGCAATGTTGATATGATAAAATAAATAATAAAGTAATGACATGTTATTTCTAGCTAAATTATAGTAATAGAATAATTTTTTTTTTTATATATATTTGTAAGTGTATATAACTTAAACTCAATAACTATACATTTTTCTTGGATTTTTTTCACTTTTAGCCCATGTCAGAAATTATTTATATTCTATAGCCAAAAAAGTGTATAAAATTTGTATATAACATACCGAATGTATATGTATACAAAATTTTCGGCTATTATTTTGAGAAAATCTCACTTTATACCCATTAATTCCAAACTATTTACCCTTTAGTGTCCATGCCCAAATTATTTACTTCTCCTACCCATGCGGCCCGAACTATTTTCCTGGCTCATGCATTAGCTTATTCCCCTCATTTAATGCCTCAGTTAACGCTATTTCACCCAGCCATTTCTTTCATTTCAAAAATTCCGTAGCTAAACCATGAGAAATCATATTTCACACAGCAGTTACTGATTTGACTTGTGAATTTTTCTTCAGATTTTGTTTCTATCTTCAATATTATTGTACATGAGTTTCACTCCAAAATCATCTTTCTATATTTGTATTTATTTGTATTTCTGAACTCATGTGTTGTTGCATTTATATATTAAGTTTCCCAGCTCTGATTTTTGTGTGTGTATGAAGATCCACCATTGATGAGCTTGAAGCTCCTGTATTTAAAATTTTATTTTGAAGATTTATTGTTTGATTCAATGTGGGTGCTATAAAATATTGATCATAGTACCTTCAAGTAAGCTTCCCGGATCTGAATTTTTATGTGTATTTCACCATTGTTGGGCTTGAAGCTCTTGAATTTAGAATTTTTTATATTGAAGATTTCTTGTTTAATTCAAAGTGAGTGCTGTTAAATATTGCTTATAGTACCTTCTGGAAGTTCATACTGAAATTTGATAGCAATTGGAGCTGATTTGAGGTGATTAAGATCGAAATTTTCAGCTGAAAATCGAAGAAGAACACAGCTACCCAATAGTATACCGCTACGGTAAACAATATGTTGTAGGAGTATATAGCTATTCTGCAACAGTATACTATTATAGTTTACAATATACTGCAACGGTATATTGTAATAATCGAAGAAGAACACAGTTACCTAACAGTATACCGCAATAGTATACAATATATTATAGGAGTATATAGTTATACTACAACAGTATACTATTATAGTATACAATATATTGTTATAGTATACTGTAATAATATGCAATATACTGTAACAGTATGCTGTAATAGTATACATTATACCATAATAGTATACTTTTTACCTGTAAATTCACTTACCTTTTTCCTTTAATTTGCTATAAGCTTTTACCTAGCGTGAGGGGCAAATTGAAAAAGTAAATCTTTTATTCGTTTTGATTTATTCTATGACTTGAATTCCAAGACTTCTGACTTCTGCAAAGCATTAATATGCCATTGGAGGACCTTGAAGCTTTGAAACTCATAAATTGGAGAGTTTGTGGTTATTTTGAAACTCAAAACAAGAAAATTTTTTTTAACTCTTTGCGTACAATTGTATACCCTGTTGGTATAGCTATATACTATACTGGTATCATATGTTAGTTAACATTTTTTGGTTGTATTAGCTACATTTAATTGGCACATAATTTGATTTTTCTTTAGTAATAGTATAAAAAAAAGAATAATAAAAAATAGTGAAAACAGTAAATGAAATTAGATTATGAAGAGAAAAAAAAATAAAAAATAAAAAGAAGTTAAACGAAATTAGAAAAGGAAAAAAGAATAAAATAAGAAGAAAACGAGAAAAAAAAGGACAAAGGAAAGAAAAAAAGGAAAAAAGAAAAAAGAAAGAAAAGAATCATAAAAATAAAAAAGAATTGGAGAATAAAGAAAAAATTCCCACAAAAATTACTATGGGTAACAAATGTAATCAGCTTGATGGGTAGAAAAACAAATGGGCAAACAAGGGTAAATAATTTTATTTTTGTGGGTAACTGTGTCATTCTCCATATTATTTTGAGAGCGGCTATACAGTGTCATTTTTTCTTTTTTCTTTTTTCTTTTTTTGGGTCGCATCGCCCCCTGTCTAATCCATATTTGCCTCAGGTAAGGCCGATCAAAGGAGGATTTACTTTCTAATAGGCTCTACACATTCTTGAGATCTTATTCCATGTCTTCTTTTTTCTACTTCCACTGCCAAATAGAAGAAAGCTTCACTTCTTTGTGATCCTGACTTCTTTTTGGCCAAGCTTATTTTTGGCCAAAAGTGCTTTTTTTGGCCAAAAACAATTTTGGCCAAAAATTGAGGTGTTTGGCCAAGTTTTTGGAAGGAAAAAAAGTGCTTTTGAGGAGAAGCAGAAGCAGTTTTGGAGAAGCAGAAAAAAGTAGCTTCTCTCCAAAAGCACTTTTTTGAGAAGCACTTTTGAGAAAAATACACTTAGAAGCAGTTTTTTAAAGCTTGGCCAAACACTACTTGCTGCTCAGAAGTGCTTTTTAAACTAATTAGCCAAACACAAACTGCTTCTCACCAAAAGTACTTTTGAGAAAAGCACTTTTAAAAAAAAGCACTTCTCAAAATAAGCTGATTTTTGCAGCTTGGCCAAACGGGCTATCACACTATCGTTGGTCTTATATTCAAGTGAAAAGGAAAGAAAATGTACTCGCTTCCCAGTATCTGTTGATATGAGATCTTTCAGTCATGCTCCAAGAAATTTTTTTATCCCCACATGTGGTATGGAGTGTTTTGTACTGAAAAAGCATCAACTTATGGGTACTAGAGTAGAGTAGGAATGGAGCTTTATAATAAGCTGCCCAACCTTCTCTCATATATATTTTGATTTTGATGCATCAAAACTGATTTGCTTTTAAACATAAACCTAAATGAAATTTTTAAATTTGAATAATTTTGTCCCTAACCAAGTACAAAATTGGAACAATATGGCCTACTATGCCATGCGTTACAACACTTGATTGTGTAGAAACTTAGTTATTTTGGAGAAGAGAATAGACTTATATTCTGTGTATTACAGTGAGTATATTAAGCGTATATTTATACGCACAAACGGATGACTGCCTAGATGTTCTACTCTTCCTAGGATATATTGAGTTCTACTCTACCTCAAATACAGTAAGATCTTGTATAAAAATCTTGTATTTTTATCAATATCAATTAATAACTAACTAGATAGGAACATATATTTCTAAGTCTTATCCATATCTTAAACACTTCTCCTCAAGCTAGTGAGGGGTGTTTTCACTACTCCTAGCTTGCCTCGAAAAGCAGTGTATTGATCCTTAGGAAGGGCCTTTGTATGGATGTCAGCAAGCTGATCTTTGGATGGCACAAACTAAGTAACATGTTGCCCTTGTGCCGCCTTTTCTATCACAAAATGGTAATCAAGTTCTACATCCAATATCATGTAGGATATAGGTGATCCATGTTAGCTCAACTGCAGTGTAAGCTAATGCTCTATATTCAGCTTCTGCAATAGACCTAGCTACTGTATGTTGCTTTCTTGATGACCATGAAATGCAGTTTGCTCCTAGGTAGATAGTGTATCATGTAGTTGATCTCCTAGTTAAGGAACAACCACCCCAATCTGTATCTAAAAAATCATATAATCTGAGAGGTGATTGTTGTATAAATCTCAGACCATAGTCCAATGTACCCTTGATATATCTAAGTATCATTTTTACTCCTTGTAAATATACTTCATTGGGCTTCTGCATAAATTGACTAGCCGGATTTACTACATCTGTTATATCTGATCTAGTAAGTGTAAGATACTGCAGATTGCCAACGATGCTTCTGTAGAGTGATGGATCAACTGGATTCCCAACTGTATCCTGCAGTCCATGTTTTGAGCTAAGGGTATCTGTAACGACCTGGCCGATCATTTCATGATTTGCAGCCCCGTTTCTCCATTTCTGCTCCCGTTTGTGTCCTTCAGTTATATTTGATCGTATCGCATTAGTTGGTTCGGGTTCTGAATGATTTTGGAGTGAATTGAGGCACTTAGTCTCCTATTTAGAAGTTTAAGTTGAAAAAGTCAACCGGATGTTGACTTATCAGTAGACGGTCTCGTATGTGAATTTTGATGGTCTGGTTAGCTCTGTTAGGTGATTTTGGACTTGGGAGCGCGTCCGGAATATGATTTTAAGGTCCGTGGTAGAATTAGGCTTGAATTGGCGAAATTAAAAATTTGGCGATTCACGGTCGGCAGTGGAAATTTTGATATCGGGGTTGGAATAGAATTTCCAGAAATTGGAGTAGGTCCGTAGTGTCATTTGTGACGTGAGCTCAAAATTTCAGGTCATTCGGAGGTGTTTTGATAGGTTTCAGCATCGTTTGCGGAATTCGGAAGTTTAGAAGTTCTTAGGCTTGAATCCGAGGGTGATTTGGTGTTTTGAGTGTTTCGAAGGTTAACTAAGTTTGAATGTTGATATGTGACTTATTGGTATGATTGGTAGAGGTCCCGAGGGCCTCGAGTTGATTTCGGATGGTTAACGGAGGATTTGGAAATGAGATTGTGCAGCCGAAGCTGCTGCTTCTGATATTTCCGCACCTGTGGATTGGGGACCGCAGGTGCGAGGTCGCAGATGCGATGGGGAAGCCGCAGATGCGGAACTTGAGGGCCAAGAGAAGAACCACAGATACGGTGAGTTTGACGCATCTGCGGGACCGCAGGTGCGGTTCCTGGGGCGCAGATGCGATCTTGGATTTTTAAGTCAAAATCGCAGGTGCGGTTATTTGGACCGCAGAAGCGGTTGCGCAGGTGCGAGAAAAGGGCCGCAGGTGCGAGACGCCTGGGCAGAAAGTATAAAAGGGATCCATCGCAAATTTTGGCCATTCTTCACCACTTTTCATTCGGATTTTGAGGCTTTTGGAGGGTTTTGAAGAGGGAATCAAGGGGATACTCATTGAGGTAAGTTATTTGAGTTTAATACTTGTGATTATGATAAATTTCAGTTGTTTAAGCATGAAATTGGTAGAAATTAGGGATGGAATTGAGGGGTTAGGGCTTGGAAATTGGAGAGTTTAATTTGAGGATTTGAGGGACCATTTGATGTCCGATTTTGATAATTTTGGTATGGATAGACTCGTGAGTGAAAGGAGTTTCTAGTTTTGCAATTTTTGTCGGATTCCGAGAAGTGGGCCCGGGGGCCGGTTTTGGGTGAATTTCGGGATTTTTGTATAATTTGATAATTTTTCGTATCGAATTGGTTCATTGGCCTATATTGATTGCGGTGTATTGTTCTTGGTTAGATTCGGGACGTTTGGAGGCCGATTCCAGAGGGAAGGGCATCGCGGAGTAGGGATTTGACCGGTTTGAGGTAAGTAATGATTGTAAATCTTGTCTTGAGGGTATGAAACCCCGAATTTCACATCGTTTAACTACTTTGAGGTGACGCACATGCTAGGTGACGGACGTGTGGGCGTGCACCGTTGGGGATTGTGACTTGGTCCGTCCCATAGCAACTATAAAGTTGCGTATTTGACTGAGAACTATATGATACTTATGTGTTTTAGAAAGAATTGCTATAATTTGGGCCGAATGCCATATTTGGGCCGAATGCCAAAGCCGTTTGGACCCTTAGGGGCCTTTTCTTATTATCCTCTCACTGTTTTGGTTTAAGATCTATACTCAGTCATGCTGCGTTTACTGATATCATAATTTAGTCTTTACTACTCTGTTTTGATGCATAAAATGATATTTTAGGTTGAGCACCCTGTTTTACTGATAGCCCGAGTGGCTTGAGAGGTTTTATGACTGAGTGTGGCTGAGGGTCTATTTTTGTGAGGATATTGAGAGTACAATACGTAAATTGTCCGTGCAGCACGTGAGTTGTCCGTGCGGATTCTGATATTGATACTATAGCACATGAGTTGTCCGTGTGGATTATAGCGCTTGGGTTGTAGGAGCCCCTCCAGAGTCTGCACACCCCCAGTGAGCGCGGGTACCCTGAGTGAGTGTTATGAGATATGCCCGAGGGGCTGGTTCTGAGTGATGTTGTGCCCGAGGGGCTGTTTATGATGTTCATCAGTTTTACTCTCATTTGCATTGAGTCTCTATTGAAACTGTTGAAAAATATCTTCAATGATTTTTGCTGAAAACTGATTTAAACGAGATGATTTGACTCATATATTGATTTAAAAGCATGTTGTACTTTTTGAGATTTCATGACGTGGATTCTATGTGTTTCCTACTGCTCGGTCTATATTTACCTTTATTACTTACTGACTTAGCGTACTCACATTACTCCCCGCACCTTGTGTGCAGATCCAGGGGTTGCTGGACGTGCTAGCGAGCGTTGATTTTCATCCGTCGTGGATTTGTGGAGTTAGTAAGGTAGCTGCATGGCGATCGCAGCCTTGCTCTTCTCCCTCTTATCTTCCTTTAGATATTATTAGTTGTTTTCGGACTGTATTAGTCTTAGTTTGTATCAGACAGTTCTTGGTAGATGCTCATGACTTGTGACACCCTGATGTCGAGCTTTTCTTTCCAGATGGTGTTATTCAGATTATCTTTTGAAGTTTTATTAATTAAATAGTTTAAAGAAATATTTGTTTTGAAATATCGGGTGAGGACACGTACTATTGGTCAGGACGGACGGCCACCAGTACCACTAGTTGGGGCCACGAGAGGCCGTGGTAGGGGCAGGGGTGTGGCCCGCACAGCAGTTAGGGCAGCACCTGCAAATCCACCAGCCACCCTAGTTTATGATCAGGTCCCAATTGTGGATGCTCCAGCGGGAGCAACTCAGGCACCGGCTGTGACTATTGTTATCCAGGACTTCAGGAGACCTTAGCTTAGATCTTGACCGTGTGCACCAGTCTTGCTCGGGCGGTCGCTGTTTCTACTATAACAGCTACTTCTCAGGCCGGGGAAGGCACTTAGACTCCCGCCGCCCGTACACCCGAGCAGGTTGTTCAGGGACTGCAGACACCAGAGGCACCACCAGCCCAGCCGATTGCACCTGCTCAGGATTATATGGTACCAGTCATGCCTGATGACGAGCAGCGTCGATTGGAGAGGTTTGGTAGACTTCAGCCTACGACTTTCAATGGTACAAAGGGCGAGGATGGCTAGGGTTTCTTGGACAGGTGTCAGATGATTCTTTGTAAGGTGGGTATTCTGGAGACCAGTGGGGTCTCGTTCACTACTTTTCAGTTTTCTGGAGCGGCCTTTACTTGGTGGGAGGCTTATGAGAGGCGTAGGCCTGTTGGTGCAGTGCCCCTTACCTAGCAGCAGTTCTCTGTTCTCTTTCTGGAGAAGTATGTGCCGCAGTCTCACAGAGAGGAGCTGCGTAGACAGTTCGAGCAGTTGCGTCAGGATGATATGACTCTGACGCAGTATGAGATGAGGTTCTCTGAGTTAGCCTATCATGATATCTGGTTGGTTCCCACAAACGGGAGAGGATCAGGAGGTTCGTGGATGGCCTTTCGCATTAGTTACGGATTCTTATGACCGGAGAGAGGGTATCTGGTACTTCTTTTAAGGAGGTGGTTGACATTGCTCGGGAGATAGAGTCAGTTCGCCGCAAGGATCGAGTTGAGAGGGAGGCCAAGAGTCCTCGGGGATCTGGTAGTTTTGGTGGTGATCCTCCTGGAGGTCAGTTTCAGCACGACAGAGGCCGTCCATTTAGACATGCTCAGTTAGCTCGCCCAGTTCACCGTGGTGGATCATCTGGTCACGGTTCTCACACTTCACATCAAGGCCACTCATCTCTCAGTGCCCTTCCAGCACAGAGCTCTCATCATACCTCGTCTGCTCAGGTTTCTACGGGTAATTCCACAGGGTATCAGGAGCAACAGTTCCATCAGAGGAGGGGTTGTTTCAAGTGCGGGGATCTTGGTCATATCAAGAGAGACTGCCCTAGGTTGTAGAGTGGGACTCCGCAGTAGAGTTCTAGGCCATCGACTTTAGCACTAGTTACTTCAGCACCCGCCCAGTCAGCTAGGGGTCTCCCCAGAGGAGGAGGTCGATCAGGTGGTGGCTAGGCACGTTTCTATGTACTCTCAGCCAGACCAGATGCTATTGCTTCAGATGCTGTGATCGTAGGTATTGTCTCAGTTTGCCACAGGGATGCCTCTGTATTATTTGATCCTGTTTCCACTTTTTCATAAGTGTTGTCATATTTTGCTCATTATCTGGATACGCCCCGCGAGTATCTTATTTTATCTGTTCGTATATCTACTCCGGTGGGTGATACTGTTATTGTGGATCGCGTATATCGGACATGTGTGGTGACTATTGGGGGTCTGGAGACCCGAGTGGATCTCTTGTTGCTTAGTATGGTCGATTTTGATGTGATATTGGGTATGGATTGGTTGTCACCGTGTCGTGCTATTTTGGACTTTCATACTAAGATAGTGACGTTGGCTATGCCAGGAGTGCCACGGATTGAGCGACGAGGTTCGACGGATTATGTTCCCAACTCATAAAGGATTGGAAACCAGCCCCAATGCGTCAAGAGTTCAGAGGAGTCTCATGGACCCTAAGCAGTGCTCACATTGGGGGTGGCAGGACCCTAGTTAACTAAGAGTAGGAGTTGAAAATAGTGTATAAAAATAGGAGACAGTTTTTGATGTTTTTAATAAAAAATAGTTTGGATTTCAAAAGTGCGTAGAAACAGATTACTAGATTACAAGAACCACAAGCACCACACATTTAGCAGGGAGAGTTCAGCCATGAACTCCAGCAATCAAACAACAGACAGGACATAGTATCAATTAATTTGAACAAGGTTTCACACGGCCTTAATCCATTATTTGTTACTAGGTGAACATATAGACATATGTTAATCAAAGAAAATCATGCTGGGATCAAATTACTGATCAGACAATCATACTAAAAGGCAGCAAAAATTGAGAGCATAGGAGTCATGAATTAATCAGGAGTTTGTTAGGGGGTGAATACTTAAAATAGGACAGAAATCATGCTAGTTGAGAGATGAATAGACATAGATTTAACAGGCATGCTAAAAACAAGAAGCACTTAGGTCTAATTTCATAGAAGTAGGCATGATGGTTAAGATTCATGAACAGGAAGTACATAGGCTTAATCACATAGAGGTGGAGATGTTGATGAAGAGTAATAAACATGAAGCACCTAGGTTCAACTCACATAGAAGTAGACATGCTGATTAAGAGTAATAAACATGAGGCACAATGGTTCAACTCCATAACATATTGAATGATAATAGGAATGGAGACATACCAGTAAAAGAATAGCAAATAGAAAGTTGAAAGTATGCAGAATCCAATAGTCTAGCCTTGGCTTTCAGCCGGCTAGACAATGTAGCAAACACAAGTGACAGAAAGGTTTGAATGAGAGCAAGAGCTTGTGTGTGTGTGTGTGTGTGTGTTTCTTTCTGAGTGTTCGTGTAAGTCTCTTAGTCTTTTGAAAATCAGAACAAGAAGGTTTTTATAGCATGCAATAGGGTAGGTCACATAAGGTAATGAATCAATCACATATACATAAGGTATGAAAATCAATTAGCAATCAGTCAGGAGTCAATTAAGAGGACAAAATCAAATAAGTACCACTTAATTTAAGGAGAAATCTCACACAGAATCATTCCGTAATTAAGAGCAAGGTTAATAAGGCAAAGAAATAATTTCTGGAATCAATTAGGAATTAGGACACACAATCAAGCCAATAATACGGATACATAAATAGGGTAAGAACAAGTAAAACATAAATAAGAAAATATGGGTACTAAACTCAAACCCTAATTTAGGTAGGTAAATCAATTAACAGTTTTAATTGACAGAGTTAAAGGTAACGGGAAAAAAATACAACGGATAAATAGTCAAAGAATCAAAACCCTTGGATATGTTTAAGGCAAAGAGATGAAACTCAAAAAGAATCGATCGAAATAGTAAAGAAGAAAACAATAGTTGAAAGCATTTAAATGTCTAAGCATTTTGACAGAAAACCCGTTAGCGATCAAAACCCCAGGGTTTTAGAACATAGCCATGAGCATCAGTAGAACAAGTTAGAAAATTAAGGTTAAACACCTAAAAAGTTAGTATTTTTCAGAAACTTAAAGTGGTGAAACTCTAGCTTTAGAGAAGATAAAAAATTAGCTAATAATAAGAAAATACAGAAAGCTTTTTAAGAGAAATAACAAAAATAAACTTAAAACTATCTCAGATCTACAAGGATCTGAACGGATTCGAGTAGCAAGAGACTAGGGTTTTAAGAGAATGACAGAGATGAAAGGAAATCTGGTTTGGAACCATAGATTCGAGCCATAAACACGAAGATAATAGTACTCATAAACGGAGATGACCGTAGGTAGATTCATAAATGGTTTTGAACAAATCTGAGTTGGATCTCTTCGAGATTCTTTCATAAAACAACAAAATCGAACAACCAGAAGAGGTAAGAGGCCGGCAGGGGCCTGAAATCACAGAGGAACCCCATGGAACGGATAGTTTTCCAGTGACGGCGGCTAGGGTTTGAGTTTTGTCTGAGAGAGAAGAGAGGAGGAGAGGATTCAGAGGCGGCGCAATTGAAGAGAATGGGTAGGGTTTGGGCGGTCGCGGATTAAAAATGGAAAGGGATAACGTGGACCGTTGATCTCAGAGATCAACGGCCACGATTAGAGGATGTTCTAGGTCTTGTAGGGGTCATTTAATTGGGCTGGGTAATTGGGTTAGACATTTTAGGTGTTGGGATGGGCAATTAGGTCCGAAAAACTAATTGAAAAGATGCTATATTTTAAATACCCAATTAATTTAATAAAAATAATTTTATAAAATGATTTATAAATGATAAAAATATGATCTATGTATGAAAACGATTTAAAATAATTACTCAACATTATAAAATATAAAAAGTCATTTTTTGTATAGATAAGATAATTATTCATATATATGGGCTATTATTGAAAATGTACAATTATAGTCTTAAAAATGCAAATATAATTATAAAAAATACAATTAAAATATTCAAACACTTATATGGGCATAAATGACGAATTTAGATGATTAAATCTTCATAAAGTAATATGAGGGATAATATTTGAATATTTATATAATTAAAAATGCAGAAATAAATTAATTTAAGGCCTTTAAAAATTATAGAAAACTTGTATAAACACCTGTGCATGTTTGTAAATGCATGTGAAATATTTTGAAAGTATGTATGCATATTTAAAAATATATGAGGGAAAAATTGGGTATCAACAATTGCCCCTCTTTACTCGGGAAGGATGAAAGAGTTTTCGGGTAAAGAAATGATGACCGATTTTGACCGAATGGGATGTTTTGAAAAATATAGCCGCACCCCGGTCTTTGAGCTGCCTACATATCCCTGGTTTTACAGGAATCAGGCCGTGTGTAGTTCTGGACCCAACGGTGAATGAGGCCGATGGTGTTGTTATAGGAATGGTAGCAAGTTCCGGAAAGACTCCTTCTTTGGGGAGGATAGTATCATATAGGTTTATGCTGAGTTATGTAGACAAATATGAAGTGTAACGGATGTATCATAGGGCAGATATTGGAATAGTGGGTAATTGATGGGGTCAATTATGTTTGAAATAATGGTAAGGTACAAATGGAGACCGGAAGGGTATGAATGGAAACCGGAGCGAAGGTTGCTCCTGTTTGAAGAATGGTTACTTCATGAATTACCTGCAAAACTTAAAACACAATGCATGCGGGTATATAGAGATTATTGCGAGAATTTAAACATGATGCGAATTCCCTTTGGAACCTGCATGTTAGTAAGACAAGAGGAAAGAATAACAGGCAAAGTTGAACTAGGGCCCAAGAATTCATACCTGAGGTGTAAGGGCAAAGGCTTCAACCCCAAAACGGGAGGTTCCTCAATTGAGGGCTTTGTTGGCGGAGTCTCTCTGTTCTCAAGATCCAAAGAGAGCTTACGGGGCTCACAAGAATAAGAGCCGATTTCGTGCAAAGCATTGACACACTCCACCCTTCCTTCATCCTCATTCACATCAAGGTTCAACAAGACCGCTTCTAAAGGATCCTCCACATTGATCATGGCACTAGTATCATCAACTATCACCTCCGTGACAAGATCCACAAAAGAGCACACTTCAGTACTATTTGGCTGCCTCATTGATTTGCACACATGAAAGACCACTTTTTCATCACCCACCCGGAAGATGAGCTCCCCTGCTTCCACATCAACCAATGCCTTTCTAGTTGCAAGGAAAGGTCTTCCCAAAATTATAGGTACCTCATAGTCAACTTCACAGTCAAGAATCAAAAAGTTAGCAGGCAAGATAAATTTGTCCACCCGGACAAGAACATCCTCAATAATACCAAGCAGCCTTTTCATAGTTCTATCTGCCATTTGCAATCTCATTGAAGTAGCTCTCGGTTGACCAATACCCAAAGTTTTGAAGACGGAGTATGGCATGAAATTGATACTTGCTCCCAAATCACACAATGCCTTTGCAAAATTCGCACTCCCAATTGTACATGGAATGGTGAAAGCACCGGGATCTTCAAGCTTTGGAGCCATCGAGTGCACAATTGCACTTACTTGATGAGTCATTTTGATGGTCTCATAATCCATAGATCTCTTAGTCACCAAGTCTTTCATGAACTTGGCGTAACCCAGCATTTGCTCAAGAGCTTCCACCAAAGGAACATTGATTGACAAGCTTTCATCATCTCAATAAACTTCTTAAATTGGTTTTCATTCTTTTGCTTCGCAAGTCTTTGAGGGTAATGTGGAGGAGGCCTTGGCAAAGGAGCCTTAGCCTTGGGCACTACCGTTCCCGGTATGTCTATTACGTGTTCCCTAGACGGGTTCACGTCATTTTGAGTCTCCACCTTATTATCATGAATATCAATTCTCACTTCCGCATTCAAGTTCTCTTCACTCACTTGCTCATCAACTATAGGAACATCATCATCTTGCACTTCAACCTCATCACTCACAACTTCCTTTTGCTTGGAGGTATTCACATCACCACCTCGACCGCTTCTTGTGATCACCGCTATTGCATGCACGGTATTGTTTCCACCCGTCGGGTTTACTACCGTATCACTAGGTAGAGCCCCCTTAGGGTGAGTATTCAAAGATTGCAAAATCTGGCCAAGTTGAACCTCCAAGTTTCTTATTGAAGTATTGTGGGATGCCAACTGGGCATCAGAGTCAGCGTTCTTTTTCATCATTTATTCAAACATCATCTCGATCCTCCCCATCTCATTGTTTGACGAGCTAGGACCTTGGGATGGAAATGGACCATGCAGGTTGTCTTTGGACAAAGAAGATGACGCCCTTAGACCATGACGTCGTGGGCCATGAACCATGAGATAAGGGATTCACAGGCCATGAAATGATATTCTCGGGCCATGAAAATGGTGCCTCTGAACCATGACACCCTTGAATAATGATGCGCAGTATTGAGATATCCTCAGGCCATGACATGGTGTCTTCAGGCTATGAGGATGGTGCCTTCGGACTATGACGCCTTTGGACAGATTGGCTATACGTTAGCCCATGAAATGCGGAGACATGGTACCAAAGGTGATAACAAGGCGATTCTTAGCCTCGTGCAAAGTTTGGGGCAGAGCTTAGTCTCGAGAGAAAAGATAGTGCAAAGTTTAAAATAGGGCAACACTTATGCAGAGAGAGACAATGCTTAGTCTCGTGAGAAGGCATTGCTTAGCCTTATGCAAAATAGGGAGGCAGGGCTTAGCCTCATGCGAGATGCGAGATAGGGCTTTGTATCATGCAAAGAGAAGGCAATGCTTAGCCTTATGCAAATAAGGAGGCAGGGCTTAGCCTCATGCGAGATTCGAGACAGAGCTTAGTCTCATGCAAAGAGAAGGCAATGCTTAACCTTATGCAAACATGGAGGCAGGGCTTAGCCTCATGCAAGGATCGAGACAAGGCTTAGTCTCATGCAAATAGGGAAGGCAATACTTAGCCTTATGCAAATATGGAGGCAGGGCTTAGCCTCATACAAGGATCGAGACAAGGCTTAGTCTCATGCAAATAGGGAAGGCAATGCTTAACCTTATGCAAATAGGGAGGCAGGGCTTAGCCTCATGCAATGATCGAGACCGGGCTTAGTCTCATGCAAGGGAAAGCAGTGCTTAGCCTTATGCAAATAGGGAGGCAGGGCTTAGCCTCATGCAATGACCGAGACAAGGCTTAGTCTCATGCAAATAGGAAAGGCAATGCTTAGCCTTATGCAAATAAGGAGGCAGGGCTTAGCCTCATGCGAATGTGAAGGCAGTGCTTAGCCTTATGCAAATGAACAAGTAGCAAATAGGAGTAAAATATTTCTTAGCTGGAGAGACATTTGTGTCCGGTGACCTGATTGGCAGTGATTTTGATGTGTGTACATTTGTGGATGCTCTTGATATGTTTTTTGTGCCTGCATCCAAAGAAAAATTGTGAATTTTGTAGGGGGGGGGGAGGTTGTTTCGTGCCTTCGTCTGGTGGCTCTGCTTTGCTCTGTTTTGGAGGCCCTGTTCGAGTTACCTTGGGTAACACCTAGCTGCCATAGAAATGAAGTTTTTGAAAATACGTACTTATTGACGAAATAGAGTTATTTTAGAAAACATAGTGATATGTAATATTAAGTAAATTGGGTGAACTAATGACTGTAACACTTTGTAGAGACATTGCAGCTTTCTTGCGATAGAATTTTGAGGGTCCTACTCAAAATTCTGTCCCAGTTTGATTTTTTGGTCATTCTGCGTGCAGCGAGGTTTGTTGAATCTGCTCCGGAATTTTGAGAATCCTTCTCAAAATTCTACCCCTGTTACTTAACCGATTTCTGACTTTCTAACATATGATGGCGTTGGCTAGACTTGCTCCAGAATTTTGAGGGTCCTCCTCAAAATTCTGCCCCAGTTTTTGGTTCTGGGGGAAAATGAAGATTTTATTATGATATGCACGAACCCACAGGGCTGCCTACGTATCCCCTCTTAAACGGGAATCAGGTCAAGTGTAGTTCAATTACATCAGATGAATGGATGTAAACAATCTTAAACGTAGTATCTCTTGACTGCGTCTGAATTGATAGGTTTTGGCCAAACTTCTCCATCCATCTTTGCGAGTATGAGTGCTCCTCTTGTTAGCACCCGGTGAACCATGTAAGGACCTTGCCAATTGGGAGAGAATTTCCCTTTGGCTTCATCTTGATGCGGGAAGATCTTTTTCAACACCAACTGTCCTGGTGCGAATTGTCTTGGTTTGACCCTTTTGTTGAAAGCTCTGTACATTCTGTTATGATAAAACTGACCGTGACATACTGCGTTCATTCTTTTTTCGTCTTTAAGGTCCAGTTGCTCATAGCGGTTCCTTATCCATTCTGCATCACTAAGTTCGGCTTCCTGTAGGATCCCTAAAGAGGGAATTTCTACCTCGGCTGGAATGACAGCTTCGGTACCATAAACCAATAAATAGGGGGTTGCCCCAGTTGACGTGGGAACCGTAGTGCGGTATCCCAATAGGGCAAAGGGTAACTTCTCGTGCCATTATTTGTAATTAAGCTTGTGAGCCATTATAGATGTGCTCAAACCGATCATGTCATCATATGACCATGCGAAGATGTCCTCATATTCCTTCAAGAAACGAATATACTCTTCCTTCTCTGACGGTGATAAGTGAATGCTTATGCGAGTCTCCTTGACGGTCTCAACATCTCCCAAGTTGACTGCTTCGATTTCGTCCAGGTTGGGCTTAGGTTTGTTCTCAAAGTTCTCAACTTCTCTGGCAACTTCCTCAGGTATTTCACCTTTTTCTTCTGAATCACCATCCTTATATTGCGTTGCTTCATTACATGTCACAGTCATCGGTTCATCAGGAAAAGTAATAATAATGCTGTAGAAGAAAAAATGTGAAAGATAATAATGAATAATCAATAGCAATGCATTGATTAAATTTTGAAAATATCCAAAACAAGTACGGCTCGATAACTCGAGCAATTATTTCGAAACAAAATGCTTCTTTAAAATAGAATTACTGAAAATATCATAAATGCCTAGTATGGCTATAAAAACAAATTAGGCTAGTTTGCCAAGCTACTCAGGAACTCGGCGGGCCCGGGATGGTGTGGCGGTCCAATTTCTGAGGACAACTCCCTTCTCAACCGTTTGAATGGCGAGGCCTTCTTCCTCCTCCTCCTGAGCTATCGTTGTGCAATACATACCCTCATCTTTCAGGAACAAGTTTCTTAGTCCAGCCAAAGCTTCTTCCTCTGCAGATCCTCATATTGTGTCGGCCTGATCAAAACTCTGACCAGATGTGGCACTGGTTGCTCGAGAGGGTAATAAGGACCATGCCATGGTGGCGACCAGTCATTATATTCCTGCCAGGTGTATAGATACCCTAGCCCAAAAGTGGTACCATGACGTTTTAGCTGTATCGGTTTAGTAATGCCCCGGAGTTCTTTCCCAAGCCCTTTGCCGGGTTCATACCCAGACCATGCCAGTATGCTTTCCATTTTTTTACTCCACCACTTGTCCTTCTCAATTGTGTTGACATGTTCAATGTGGTGATAAGTTTCTCCACCTAGCCTTCTTCTATTCTCGATAACCGGGATAGTTTGACTGGTGTAGATGGGGTTACTTCCATCTCCATGAATGATTACTTCCTGGTGGTTTCACTCGAACTTCACGGCCTGGTGCAGCGTAGAAGCCACAACTCCAGCGACATGTATCCAAGGGCAACCCAGTAGAAGATTGTATGTAGCTGATGTGTCTTGTAATTGGAACTCAACATCAAACCAAGTTGGCCCCATCTTCAAGCAAAGGTTAATCTCCCCAATCGTGGCCCTTTGAGACCCATCAAATGCTTTCACGTTCATACTTCCTGCCCGTATCTCATGGAAATCTTTGCCCAATTTTTTCAGAGTAGTTAATGGACAAATGTTGAGGCTTGAGCCCCCATCTATCAGGACCCTAGCAATGAATTTGTCTTCAAACTGTACCGTGATATGCAGTGCCCTGTTGTGACTTAACCCTTCAGGTGGTAGTTCATCCTGGTGGAAGGTGATCTTATGACTTTCCAGCACTTGCCCTACCATGTTGGCCATTTCTCCACTGGTGATATTGTTAGGCACATAAGCTATATTTAACACCTTCATCAGAGCACTCCTATGTGCTTCCGAATTTCGCAATAGCGACACTTGTTTAAATAATCGACGACTGAGTATTCCCTCGCCTGTACTTTCCTCCAGAGATCGTCTAGCCCCGTTTGAATAACAGGTTGCTTAGTAGCAGTCTCCTTGCTTGATCCTCCCAAATGGTCGGGTGTATAGATCCTTCCAGTTCGGGTCATTCCCTGTGCAACCCCAGATTCTTCCATCTTTGCTTTTCCCTTTCGCCTGGCTTCAGCAACATAGTCCCACTGTATGTCGTTGGACTTGAAAGGAGGTGTGGTTGCTACTATCACTGTGAAAGGTGTGGCCACTTCTACCTCAAATGGAACAAGTGTGGTTGCAGGTGGTGATACCTCTACCCCGAATGGAGCCGATGCAGCTACCTCAACTTCGACTGACGGCTGTATCTGTACCACAATAGGAGTGAGTGTGACTGTAGGTTTAAAGTCATCGCCTTCTCGAATAATCCCGATTGACCCCTCAGGATCCCATTCTTTATCCATCTCTATCACATGTTCCCCATCACCTCTATGATCTGGAAGAGGATTGTTACGGACGTTGGTGCATCTTCCTTTGCCTGTATCACCTCGTTATCAATCAATGTTTGGATCTTATCTTTCAATGTGCGGCACTCATCAATGGTGTGCCCCTTCATACCAGAATGATATACACAGGTTTTATTTGGGTTGACCCATTGAGATGAATTCTCCATTGCCACAGCAGGAATAGAGGTGACATAACCAGCAGCCTTCAATATTTTGTATAGCTGGTCGATGGGTTCAGCAATGGCGGTGTATTGTCTGGGTGGTTTGCGATCAAAGTTAGGTCAGGGTTTCTGGTAATTTGGACGAGTTGGAGGTGAATGATAGTAGGCTGGCGTTATAAGTGTGATAGGCGGTGGCGGGTTGGGAATATCTGGGAGGTGAGGGTTGGTATGTAGGTGGAGGTGTTTGATATGTGAGTGGAGATTTTGAGCCTTGGACCACCATTACAGCCCCTACTTCTTTCTTCTTTGATATGCCCCCTGATTGTAATGCGTTGTTCGTGGCCTACAGTGCCTCGAAATTTGTCACCGTCCCGCTTTTGATACCTTCTTCGATCCTTTCTCCGAGTTTGATGATATTGGAGAACTTGTGATTCTCAGTGACCATTAGCCTTTCATAATATTGTGGGTCCTGTGCCCTGACAAAGAACTTGTTCATCTGTTCCTCGTCTAATGCTGGCCAGACCTTGGCTGCTTCTGACCTCCACCGAGTAGCATACTCACGGAAAGTCTCAGTTGGCTTCTTCTTTAGGTTCTGGATATAGAAGACATCTAGTGCATTCTCCGTATTGAACCTGAACCGATCCATGAAGTCTGATGCCATGCTCACCTAATTTGCCCATTTCTAGGGATTCTGGCTTATGTACCAAGACAAGGCATCCCCGATAAGGCTTCTCATGAAGAGCTTCATTCGGATCCTTTCATCTTTTTCGACCCCATGAGCTTGTCACAATAAGTTCTCAAATGAACCTTGGGATCACCTGTTCCATCGAACATTTCGAAATTGGGAGGTTTGTAACCTTCCAACAGTTCCACATCTGGTTGTATGCACAAATCCTCATAGTTCAGACCTTCTATCCCTTTGCCTCCTTCAACACCCTGAACGCGACTCGTCAACTTCTTGAGTTCCTCGGCCATGTTCTTGATGAGCAGGTCCTTTTCAGTGGATTCTGGTGTATAATAGATTGGTTGAATAGAGTGAGGTAGTGTTTCCACGTATATGGCGTTGTTTTGGTGGGTGCCAGGGATTTGGGTGTAGTGGTGATTGTTGGTGGAGTTTTAAGGATCGGGAACAAGGTGAGGTGTGTTCTGAGGGGTGTGATAGGTAGTGGTTTGTGGGTATTGGGTTGGTTGATGGTGGTGTTGTGGAGGAGTTAGTACCGGTAGAGGATTGGGGTTTTGGGGTGGTGCAGCGAATTGATGGGGTGCGGGAGGATTTTGTGGACGTTGGTTTGGCGTATTCTGAGGAGGTGCTGGGTTTTGAGAATTTTGTTGGTTAACGTCTGGGACGTTTTGGGTGAGAGAGAGATTTGCCAAATTGCGGACCAGCTCAAGTTCTCCTTGTAACTCCAGTATTTTCCGCTCTAATTGCAGGACCAACTCATTCTGGGCCGAAGCGCTCCGACCGTCTGAAGTTTCGATATTCTCGGCGTTTTGTTTTCGAATGCCACTCAAGTTATCCATCTTAGCTTTCCCTCTACTTTTCGTATTACTTGGAGGAGGAGGAGGTGGAAAGCCTCTAGATTTGGTGCGAACCAACCTTAGGGGATGGGAATAATAAAAATAAAGAAAAACAAAAGGTAAACAAGTTAGTAAGGATTCTGAAAAATGGCTGTAGTATTTAAACACATATTGTAGGAATTTAAATTCGCATCCTAATTTGGGAGCCTCGTTGTGCTCGAGGTAGGCCTAGCTAAAAATAGATTTGGAGAATTTCAGTACCAATAATTGCCTCATTTCATTAATGTAAAAATAGATGAACCCAAACGACACTAAATAAGATAAGTCACTAATGGCACTTGGCCTTATTACATTTGAAAAAGAAAATAAACCTAATCTACTTGGTACCAGAAGGACCTTCTCCAGGCTGGATGCTCTTGTCGATCAAATCCCCAGTTCGCGCAGGTTCAGCAGTAAGTATGCCCTTGCTAAATGTCCTCATTCGCTTCCTTCAGTATTCTGGCAATCGGAAGATCCTCCCACCAATCTAGCAACAATGGTGGTATGTTACGTACCATCCGAACCTGGGGACTTCGTGCCTCATTTTGTGCAAAACAAATATGGTTAGGCCCTTTCCCCCTCTAGATCCGACTATTTATACAACAATGATTGGCATATTGGCACTTATTTCTCCAAATTAATGTACACAACCGTGGCGGCGTCCATTGGGATTACGGAAAACCCAATGGACTTTTGGACGAGGCTTGTCTTAAAGGGTTATTATGTGGACAACATATTAACCCAGCTAGGTTTGACCATGATGCATGTACAATTAATCAGAGCAAGGTTTCTAGAGAGGTCTAGAATGGTACCCTCAAGTGGACAACTTGAGGGGGAAAGGCACGGAACCGTCGACTGCACCGCTGATCAACTAGTTTTATCGCAAATATGCCTTTCCGGATTTAAAGGGTGATATATAGGAAGGGCGCAAACACTCATCAAGCGTTGCTATAGAATTGATTACGCACGAGTGGAATATGATGTTGAGCATGATTTATGCAACAATAAATAGTATGTTGTCACGTATTTGCACGTTAAAAGAATGCTAAATGCAGTATTTAATAATTGAAAGACGTTTAAGAAAGAAAACAAGGAGACAAGTCAGTTTCTGTAATAAAGGAAATCATGAATGCTAAAAAAATAGGTAATTAAATTCAAATAAGGGGAAAAGGAAAGGGTGCACATATATTAACAGAATAAAGCATGCTCAAAACTAATTCACAAAAATAAGTTTGTTATGGTAAGAGCCTAAAAATAATCCCCAGCAGAGTCGACATGCTGTCGCGCCCCCTTTTTCCTCGCGGAGTCCGGGTTTCAACATTTTGGGACAACTCGTTTCCTTTTTGGGAAGGGGTATGGAATTTGAAGAGTCGCCACCTAACAGATTTAAGGTGCGTTAGGGCACCTAAAGCAAATAACTCATAAACCAGTTTGCATTACCAGAGATTTGGTAAGGGCTCGAAATAACCTTGAGGGGAAGGTGTTAGGCACCCCTCGAGGTCCACAATGGTGGGTCCCGACCAAACTCGAATTAGGTGAATTAGTCTTATAAACAAAAAAAAAAAGCAATTTAAACAAATAGAGATTATTTATAAAACAAGGAGTAAAAGGGGGTCCTAGGTTTTTTAGCCTATAGGATCACTTCTGTGCAATACTTGGTAATCGTCCCCAAGTTGGGGTGCTACACATAGCATTAGCGCACAGGTCATCATCTCCTTTTACTACCCAATTACCCTTCCCCTTTTGTTTATTTCCTAAGCGTTCTAATAACATCCGATACGTGCCCTATGCGTGCATTACCCGTCCCTTGCCTGCGGCCCTGGAGGTGTGTAGGACCTCTATTTAAGGAAGTTGTAGACTCACTTATGTTGTTTTAAAAGGAGAAAACTAAGAGAAAAACAAAAAGCCAAATAGGACTATCACATAAAGATGCAATTAAGGGGGCTCATATTTACCTCCACAAATAAGCAAAACAAATGCACGCCTCAAACAAACAGTTTTTGAACGATTCAAAGTCCTATAGCAGGAGATCTAGATGAGCAGAAAATATGAAGCAGTTTCATTAGGGCGAGGCAGTAAATACCTAATCATTTTGCCTACTGATTTTATTACTTACTGAATCTGGGCAATTTATGAGCAGTCAAACAAACACAGTTTTTGGCAATTTCAAGGTTTTAATTATCCTACAGGCTCGCCTAGGCGATAACCGGCAGGATCCTATAGGCATGGTATCTAAACTTATTGTAAACCAGTGATTAGTTTAAATAGGCAGATTTATCCGCTTAGACCCTATAGGCATGTTGTCTATATGCTGAAAATGATCACAAGCATTACAGAGCTGATTTTACATGTTTGTCTCTATGAGCATGATATCTAGGTGCAGAAATAAATTTTGAAACCTTATAGGCATGATATCTAAATGTAGAGATTAATTTTGGAACCCTATATGCATGGCATCCAAATGCAAAAATGATTCTGAAGTTTCCTATTGACACAGTGTCCAGATGCAAAAGTGATTTAAAACTTTATATGCGTGATTTTAAAATGCAGAACTGATTTTGAAACTTTGTGGGCATGATTTAAATGCAGTAGTGAATCTTGACGGGATATTCATAACCATTTTGACCCTATAGGCATGCTATCTATCGCACATAGTAACAAAATGTATTGAAACAAATACCTATAGGCATATTATCTACTGCATGCAGTAACAAAATATAACTGAACAAGTAACTAACCTATAGGCAGGATATCTAACATATAGTAGTGAAAAATTACTTGAAAGAAACAGGTACCTAAAGCAGGTTGTCTACCCCATTTTCATGCAAACATCAAACTAGGCCCAGTTTTCCCCAATTCACTATTGCCCCATCGTTATTACAAATAATTATTACAGACCATAAGCAAATGAATAGATTACAAAGTATATAACTATAGGAGGCCTGCAGCAGGCCCAATGCATCCGGACAACCCAAGCCTTCAAACCATAACAGCTCCAAAGCTCAGAGATACACAGTAACCATTGGCAAAGCACCAAGAACCCAAATCTCTAGTGTGTCAGAGTTCCCAAGGGCTTCGAGAACCCAGGGCAGTGCTCACACTAGAAAACAAATGTTCAGAAGCAGCTCATAAATGATTGGAAACCAACCCCAATGCGTCAGAGTTCAGAAGAGTCTCATGGACCCCAAGCAGTGCTCACATTGGGGGTGGCAAGACCCTAGTTAACTAAGAGTAGGAGTTAAAAATAGTGTATTAAAATAGGAGATGATTTTTTATTTTTTTTTAAAAAAAATAGTTTGGATTTCAAAAGTGCGTAGAAACAGATTACTAGATTACAAGAACCACAAGCAGCACACATTTAGCAGGGAGAGTTCAGCCATGAACTCCAGCAATCAAACAACAGACAGGACAGAGTATCAATTAATTTGAACAAGGTTTCACATAGCCTTAATCCATTATTTTTTACTAGGTGAACATATAGACATATGTTAATCAAAGAACAACATGCTGGAATCAAATTACTGATCAGACAATCATACAGAAAGGCAGCAAAAATTGAGAGCATAGGAGTCATGAATTCATTAGGAGTTTGTTAGAGGGTGAATTCTCAAAAATAGGACAGAAATCATGCTAGTTGAGAGATGAATAGACATAGGTTTAATAGGCATGCTAAAAACAAGAAGCACTTAGGTCTAATTTCATAGAAGTAGGCATGCTGGTTAAGATTCATGAACAAGAAGTACATAGGCTTAATCACATAAAGGTGGAGATGCTGATGAAGAGTAATAAACATGAAGCACCTAGGTTCAACTCACATAAAAGTAGACATGCTGATTAAGAGTAATAAACATGAGGCACACACGTTCAATTCCATAGCATATTGAATGATAATAGGAATGGAGACATACCGGTAAAAGAATAGCAAACAGAAAGTTGAAAGTATGCAGAATCCAATAGTCTAGCCTTGGCTTTCAGCTGGCTAGACAATGTAGCAAACACAAGTGACAGAAAGGTTTGAATGAGAGCAAGAGCTTGTGTGTGTCTGTGTGTTTCTTTCTGAGTGTTCGTGTAAGTCTCTAAGTCTTTTGAAAGTCAGAATAAGAAGGTTTTTATAGCATGCAATAGGGTAGGTCACATAAGGTAATGAATCAATCACATATACATAAGATATGAAAATCAATTAGCAATCAGTCAGGAGTCAATTAAGAGGAAGAATCAAATAAGTACCACTTAATTTAAGGAGAAATCTCACACAGAATCAATCCATAATTAAGAGCAAGGTTAATAAGGCAAGAAACAATTTCTGAAATCAATTAGGAATCAGGACACACAATCAAGCCAATAATACGGATACATAAATAGGGTAAGAACAAGTAAAATTTAAATAAGGAAATATGGGTACTAAATTCAAACCCTAATTTAGGTAAGTAAATCAATTAACAATTTTAATTGAAAGAGTTAAAAGTAATGGGCAAAAAGACAGTAGGATAAATAGTTAGAGAATCAAAACCCTAGGATATGTTAAAGGCAAAGAAATGAAACTCAAAAAGAATCGGTCAAAATAATAAAGAAGAAAACCATAGTTGAAAGCATTTAAATGTCTAAGCATTTTGACAGAAAATCCGTTAGAGATCAAAACCCTAGGGTTTTAGAACACAGCCATTGTCGCGCCCCCTTTTTTCCCTCCTCGCGGCGGGAGAATCGGGTTTATGACATTTTGGGGTATGGGGCAACTCGTTCCTTTTGGGAACTGGGTTTTGCATTGAAGAGTTGCAACCTAATGATTTAGGGTGCATTAGGACACCTACAAAGTTCAACTATGTTTTTGATAACCAGAGATAGGGTAAGGGCTTGAAATTATCCCAAGGGGAAGGTGTTAGGCACCCCTCAGGATCCACTAGTGTGGTTCCCGACCAGATATTTCTTTGTGAATTTGGTGGAATTAACATGTAAGCAGATAAGGCTCAAATAAGAGGGGATTTTAATACACAAATGCTTGAAAGTAAACAAGGTTTGAAAGAGCAATTATTAAAAGGTTGATTTTTGAAAAGAAGTTGCAATACTTTAAAGACAAAGAAAGAAAGGGGAAGGGGGTCCTAGGTTTATTCATAATATGGATCACATCAATGCAATACCCGGTAATCACTCCTCAAAGAGGGGCTACACGTGGTATTAGCGCACCGGTCATCATATCCATATCTACCCTTCCCACCCCATTAAGGTACTAAAGCACGGATTGGTCTCGACCACTATTGCATGCTATTACTCGTCCCATTCCTATCAGTCCCGGAGGCACATAGGACTACTATTCCTAAAAGGGAGGGATATTAGGCTGACTTGGGGTTTTAAAGGTGAAAAATCTAAGGCGGCATACAAAACACGTAGGACTGCACATTAAAAAAGGAAGCACGTAAACACTAAAGGCTCATATATACCTCCTCAAACAAAGCAATCAAATAGCATGACTCAAACAACAAGCAGGGTCTGAAAATATTAAGACAAAAAGGGAGTTTAAGTTGTTGAAGCAGACCAATTTATTACATAACTCAGATAAGAAGTCCGAATCAGGACTGCCTGCTAGTTGTAGCAATTATTAATTATCAGAAACGGCTCAGTTTTATTTATTGTTATTACCTAAGGTTTGCCTAAGTGTTTGGGGCAGAATCCTATGAGCATGGTATCTATTACTGATTCAGAATGTGGAAAAGCAGTAACAAACTTTAAAAAATGAGCGGCTTGAAATCCTATAGGCATGCTTGCTAAACTGTGTTAAATAGAGGATTAAATTATTTTTAAAACTGGTTCGGAATAGACTCATTTTTAGTTAGACTAGTCTCAGAACCTGCAGATGATGGTATCCATTATTGCTGGTTTTAACTCCTACAGACATGATGTCTAGTGTTGCTGATTTTAAATCCTATAGGTATGATTTCTAATGTTGCTGATTTTATTCCTATAGACATGATATCTAGTTGAATCGAGAAGCGGAAACAGGCAGGTTTTCACTTGGAATTCCTATAGGCATGATCTCCATATATTGTACTGATTTTAACCTTATAAACATGATACTCATTTATAGCCGTTTAGATCCCAAAGCATGATGTCTAAGTGGTAACAAGCGTGCAGAATTTAAAATAAAGTCCTATAGGCAGGTTATCTAGGTGTGAAGTTGAACATGCAGAAATTTAGATGAAACCCTATAGGCATGGTATCTAAAATGCAGAATTGAATACGCAGGATGTAAAACAGTCCTACAGGCATGTTTTCTACCCTTGAGCATGCATAATTACCCATCCCTTTTCACTAGCCAACCTCGAATGTTTGTTACAAGTTATTACAGACCAGTTGCTAAATTACATCAAGAAAATACATAAAATGGGAAATTACAACCATATGAAGCCTGATTCTAACTTCCTCTCTGAGTTATGGAACAAAACGCCTCAAATACCACTTGTTTCAAAGCCTTTCTCAGACCTGGGTGTGTCAGAGTTCCCTAAAGGTCTCAAGGAACCCCGGGCAGTGCTTACACCCAGGTTCATAGAACCAGATAGAGATGAGTGCAGTGGAAGGGCCAGCCCTTATGTGTCTAAGTTCAGAGGGAGCTCATGGGTCCCAAGGCAAGGCTCACACAATAGGGGCATAACTTAAGTCTAAGAAGATAATGGAAGTGCAGGAATGGAGTTTTAAAACTGAGGGGACAAGGAAAGGGGTAAAAGGTGATTAGGAAAACAGTAATTAGTAAAACATAGAATTGATAAACTTCATACAAAGGGGGTCAGGGATTGGGAATTCATTGCAAAGAGCTTATGTACTTAGGCAAGGGTCACCTTTGGGCATGCACAGCAATAGAAGATGCTGACATGCCTATAAGCCAACCAGAACACACAACAACTAGAGAAAACATGGAGGTTATGATCCCAGGGGATCAAGTTTGGGTCATGGACAGCAATGTTCAATGCTGCCATGCCCCAAACCAACCACAGATACCAAACACATTGGGGATGGGGATTTAAGGTTCACAAGCCATGATAAGTAAGTAATAGAAACATTAATTCAGAACAGAAAAGGCAAAATATAGCATGCTTAATAATGGAACTTAGTTAAATACAAACAGGAGACAAACAAGAATGAAAGAAACAGTAAAGAAACATGTTGTTGTTGATGCTGAAAGTTAGTTAGAACATACCAGTCAGAGAAGCAAAGTGCAGTAAAGAAAAGTAAGCAGGACTCCAAAGTCTAGCCTTGGCTTTCAGCCGGCTAATTAGACAGTAGCACAAGTAGCAGTAAAACAAGAGAGAGTTTTTGAGTGTAAGTGTATGTTCTGAACTTAAAATTGTTCGTGTTTAAAAGAGGAGAAGTACAGGGTATTTATAGCTTTTTAAAAACGAGTAAAAGAGAAGTAATAAGCTACAGACATGGAAATAATCACAATTCAGAATTAATTATACAGGTGATTGCCTTTAATTAAGGGATCACTTGCTTAACGGCAGTGACAGGTTCAAAATAAGGAAAGAAATCAATTTGTAAGCAAGCTGACAGTTGCCATAAAAGAAGTAGTAAAATAATTGAGTAAGTAATCAAGTCTAAGTATAGAAACATATTTATTTTGGGAAAGGATTCATTAAGGCAAAACAAGGAAAGGAATCAATTAACCTTAGCAGGCGAGTGAAATCAGAAACCAGTCACAAGGTTGAAGATCAATCAAAGAGGGAGTCTCAGCATATAAATAGAGTACACAAACGCTATACATGTGAGGCCAAACCTATCGGCAAAAGAAATAGCACGCAATAGTAGCACAAACTTTGGTGGATAGCAACATTCGAAACATGACAGTCCAGTAGGTCAAGTCACATTGAATCAGTAGTGAAGAAAACATAGTATATCAAAAACATGCGAAGGTCTCACAGCAGCAAGTAAGGAAACCCCTTTGAAAAATTAGGGTTTCAAATAATAGTCAAGTTTTGAAGATAATAGCAAATAAATCGGACAAATACTAGCAAACAATTTCAGATTCTTAGAAGAAATTAGGGTTTTCGACAATAGTAATGTTTAAAAGATGATAACAAACAAATCAAACAAAACTTAACTACACAGGCATTCGTCTAACAGACAGCCAAAAAAAATTAGGGCTTTTATCATGCCAACCCAGATAGAAGAACAATACGAGCAAATATAGCAAGACATGTTGAAAATCAGAGAAGAGATTTGAAATAACTTAACAGGAAAACCCTAATCGGCGAAGATAAAGAGTTTTGGAAGCAGAGTTTTAAAAGAAACTTCGAGAAAAATGCTTAGAAGTTCAAAGCAAACATAGATCTGAAGCAGATCTGAAAGAAATCGAAAGAAACTTAGAGATTAGGGTTTCAGAAGAACCCCAAGTGATGAGAAAGGCCTTGAAAGCCATTGATCTAAGCAGGAGAGTCAAAGGTCTGACTCGAACGGCCATAGCTGGCCGGAGAAAAGCCAAAGATGACCGGAGAAGGGCCATCGAGCAAAGTCTGGACCAAACCCCTTCATGATCTGGTCATGATACCATAGAGACGAACACGTAGAAGCCATGGGAGGCTGATACAGGTCTCCAATGACCTTGGAAGGCCATGGATTAGGGCGGATTAGGGTGGCAGCGGCTAAGGTTTGAGGGTGGTGTAGAGAGGTTTTGAGAGAGGAGGGGGATTCAGAGGCGGCGTGTTGTGACGAATGATAGGGTTTTGGGGGGGGGTCATTTGGGATTAATTAAGGTAAGGGGGTCTGATGGCCGTTGATCAAAATGATCAACGACCTGGATTGAACGGGTAAGTGGGGCGGTTTAATAGAATAAGGTTTGGGTCGATTCAAATTGCAATTGGGCCGGAGCAATTGGGCTTCAAATTGGGTTCAATCGGGGTTCCAAATCAGGCTATAATTTAAATAAAATGGGGCTAATATTTAAATAGCCAATTTTTCTATTTGATTTATAAAAAAATAATAAAATAATTTTTGTAAATAAATTAAAGGTACTAAAATGATTTATAATACATAATTAATTATTTAAAAATACCAGACCTAATTTTGTGAACATAAACGCAATTAAATATTAAAAGAGGCTAATATTGCAATTATATGCAATTTAGCTTTAAAAAATACTAAATAAATTTTTAAAAATATGCAAAAATTCCCTTGGCTATATTTGGTATAGATATAAAAGTGACATAAGGGAATCACCAAAAAATGATAATTTTGGAAACAATTACTGAATTTTATGGATAAAATAAGAGAATGAATAGATTTAAAAATCTTTTAAAATTAAGGAAAAGTAATGAAGCACTTGTATGTATGTATATATATATATATATATATATATATATATATATATATATATATATCGAAGCTATTTTTTATATTAAAAATATATAGGGAAAAATTAAGTGTCAACAACCATGAGAATCAGTCGGACAAGTAAGAAATTAAGGTTAAACACCTAAAAAGTTAGTATTTTTCAGAAACTTAAAGGGGTGAAACCCTAGCTTTAGAGAAGACAAAAATCGGTTAATAATAAGAAAACACAGAAAGTTTTTAAGAGAAATAACCAAAATAAACTTAAAACTATCTCAGATCTACAAGGATCTGAACGAATTCGAGTAGCAAGAGACTAGGGTTTTAAGAGAATGACAGAGATGAAAGGAAATCTGGTTCTAAACAATAGATTCGAGCTATAAACATGAAGATAATAGTACTCACAAACGGAGATGACTGTAGGTAGATTCATAAACGGTTTTGAACAAATCTGAGTTGGATCTCTTCGAGATTCTTTCATAAGACAACAAAATCGAACAACCAGAAGAGGTAAGAGGCCGGCAGGGGCCTGAAATCACAGAGGAACCACATGGAACGAGTAGTTTTCTGGTGACGGCGGCTATGGTTTGAGTTTTGTCTGAGAGAGAAGAGAGGAGGAGAGGATTCAGAGGCGTCGCAATTGAAGAGAATGGGTAGGGTTTGGGGGGTCGTCGGATTAAAAATGGAAAGGGATAACGTGGACCGTTGATCTTAGAGATCAACGGCCACGATTAGAGGAGGTTCTGGGTCGGGTAGGGGTCATTTAATTGGCCTGGGTAATTGGGTTAGCCATTTTAGGTGTTGGGCTAAGTAATTAGGTCCGAAAAATTAATTGAAAGAGGCTATATTTTAAATACCCAATTAATTTAATAAAAATAATTTTATAATAATTTATAAATGATAAAAATATGATTTATGTTTGAAAATCATCTAAAATAATTACTTAACATTATAAAATATAAAAAGTCTTTTTTTGTATAGATAAGATAATTATGCATATATATGGGCTATTATTGCAAAATATGCATTTATAGTCTTAAAAATGCAAATGTAATTATAAAAAATATAATTAAAATATTTGAACACTTATATGGGCATAATGATGAATTTAGATGATTAAATCATCATAAAGTAATATGAGGGATAATATTTATATAATTAAAAATGCAGAAATAAATTAATTTAAGGCCTTTAAAACTTTTAGAAAAATTGTAAAAACACATGTGCATGTTTGTAAATGCATGTGCAATATTTCGAAAGTATGTATGCATATTTAAAAATATATGAGGGAAAAATTGGGTATCAACACATGGGACCAGTTTCTGCCGCTCGCGGAGTTTTCATATAACAACAGTTACCAGTCGAGTATTCAGATGGCTCCATATGACGCTTTATATAGGAGGCGGTGTAGATATCCAGTGGGTTGGTTTGAGCCGGGCGAGGCTAGGCTTTTGGGTACAGACTTGGTTCAGGATGCTTTAGACAAGGTGAAAGTAATTCAGGAGCGGCTTTGTACAGCGCAGTCAAGATAAAAGATTTATGATGACAGGAAGGTTTGGGATGTGTCTTATATGGTTGGGGAGAAGGTTCTACTTAAGGTTTCACCCATGAAGGGTGTTATGAGATTTGGGAAAAGGGCAAGTTGAGCCCTCGGTTCATTGGGCATTTTGAGGTGCTTCGGAGGATTGGGGAGGTGGCTTATGAGCTTGCCATGCCACCTAGCTTGTCGAGTGTGGATCCGGTATTTCATGTTTCTATGCTCCGAAAGTATATTGGCGACATGTATTGGATTTCAGCACGGTTCAGTTAGTTGGTGATTTGACTTATGATGTGGAGCCAGTGGCTATTTTGGAGTGGAGGGTCCGAAAGTTGAGATCAAAGGATATAGCGTCAGTGAAAGTGTAGTGGAGAGGTAGGCCCGTGGACGAGGCTACTTGGGAGACCAAGCGGGAGATGCAGAGCAGATAACCACACCTGTTTGAGGCTTCATGTATGTTTCTAGACTCGTTCGAGGACGAACATTTGTTTAAGAGGGGGAGGATGTAACGACCCGGCCGGTCGTTTCATGAGTTGCAGCCCCGTTTCCCCCATTTCTGCTCCCTTTTGTGTCCTTCGGTTATATTTGATCGTATCGCGTTAGTTGGTTCGGTTTCGGAATGGTTTTGGAGTGAATTGAGGCACTTAGTCTCCTATTTAGAAGTTTAACTTGGAAAAGTCAACCGAATGTTGACTTATGAGTAGACGGCTTGGGATGTGAATTCTGATGGTCTGGTTAGCTCCGCTAGGTGATTTTGGATTTGGGAGCGCGTCCGGATTGTGATTTTGAGGTCCGTGGTAGAATTAGGCTTGAATTGGCGAAATTGGAAATTTGGTGATTCTCGGTCGACAGTGGAAATTTTTATATCGGGGTCGGAATGGAATTTTCGGAAATTGGAGTAGGTCCGTAGTGTCATTTCTGATGTGTGTGCAAAATTTAAGGTCATTCGGAGGTGATTTGATAGGTTTTGGTATCGTTTGTGGAATTCAGAAGTTTAGAAGTTCTTAGGCTTGAATCCGAGGGTGATTTGGTGTTTTGATGTTGTTTTGAGCGTTCTGAAGGTTCGACTAAGTTTGAATGTTGATATGTGACTTATTGGTATGTTTAGTAGAGGTCCCGAGGGCCTCGCGTTGATTTCAGATGGTTAACGGAGGATTTGGAAATGAGATTGTGCAGCCGAAGCTGCTGTTTCTGATGTTTCCGCACCTGCGGATTGGGGACCGCAGGTGCGAGGTCGCAGGTGCGGTGGGGAAGCCGCAGATGCGGAACTTAAGGGCCAAGAGAAGAACCGCAGATGTGGTGAGTTTGACATATCTGCGGGACCACAGGTGCGGTTCCTGGGGCGCAGATGCGGTCTTGGATTTTTAAGTGAAAACCACAGGTGCAGTTGTTTGGACCGCAGAAGCGGTTGCGCAGGTGCGAGAAAAGGGCCGCAGGTGCGAGATGCCTGGGCAAAAAGTATAAAAGGGACCCTTCGCGAATTTTGGCCATTCTTCACCATTTTTTATTCGAATTTTGAGGCTTTTGGAGGGTTTTGAAGAGGGAATCAAGGGGATACTCATTGAGGTAAGTTATTTGACCTTAATACTTGTGATTATGATAAATTTCAGTTGTTTATGCATGAAAATGGTAGAAATTAGGGATGAAATTAAGGGGTTAGGGCTTGGAAATTGGAGAGTTTAATTTGAGGAATTGAGGGAGCATTTGATGTCGGATTTTGATGATTTTGGTATGGATAGACTCGTGAGTGAAAGGAGTTTCTAGTTTTGCGATTCTTGTCGGATTCCGAGAATTGGGCCCGAGGGCCGGGTTTGGGTGAATTTCGGTATTTTTGTATAATTTGATAACTTTTCGTAAGGAATTGGTTCCTTGGACTATATTGATTGCGTTGTATTGTTCTGGGTTAGATTCGGGACAATTAGAGGCCGATTCCAGAGGCAAGGGCATCGCGGAGTAGGGATTTGACCGGTTTGAGGTAAGTAATGATTGTAAATATTGTCCCGAGGGTATGAAACCCCGGATTTCACATCGTTTAACTACTTTGAGGTGATGCACATGCTAGGTGACGGGCGTGTGGGCGTGCACCGTTGGGGATTGTGACTTGGTCCATCCCATAGCAACTATAAAGTTGTGTATTTGACTTAAAACTATATGGTACTTGTGTGTTTTAGAAAGAATTCTATAAATTGGGCCGAATGCCATATTTGGGCCGAATGCCAAAGCTGTTTGGACCCTTAGGGGCTCAGTCATGATGTGTTTACTAATATCATAATTTAGTCTTTACTACTCTGTTTTGATACATAAAATGATATTTTGGGTTGAGCACCCTGTTTTACTAATAGCCTAAGTGGCTTGAGAGGTTTTATGACTGAGTGCGGCCGATGGCCTGTTTTGTGAGGATATTGAGAGTATAGCATGTAAGTTGTCCGTGCAGCACGTGAGTTGTCAGTGCGAATTCTGATATTGATACTATAGCACATGAGTTGTCCGTGCATCACATGAGTTGTCCGTGCGGATTATAGCGCTTGGGTTGTAGGAGCCCCTTCGGAGTCTGCACACCCGCAGTGAGCGTGCGTACCTTGAGTGAGTGTGATGAGATATGCCCGAGGGGCTGATTCTGAGTGATGCTGTGCCCGAGGGGCTTTTTATGATGTTCATCACTTTTACTTTCATTTGCATTGATTCTCTGTTGAAACTGTTGAAAGATATCTTCATTGCTTTTTATTGAAAACTGGATTTGAAACGAGATGATTTGACTCATATATTGATTTGAAAGCATGTTGTACTTTTTGAGATTTCATGACGTGGATTCTATGTGTTTCCTACTGCTCAGTATTTATTTACCTTTATTACTTACTAAGTTGGCGTACTCACATTACTCCCTGCACCTTGTGTGCAGATCCAGCGGTTGCTGAACGTGCTAGCGAGCGTTGATTAGTTGCAGATTTGTGGAGTTAGCAAGGTAGCTGCATGGCGATCGCAACCTTGATCTTCTCCCTCTTATCTTCCTTTAGATATTATTAGTTGTTTCCGAACTGT
This sequence comes from Nicotiana attenuata, assembly GCF_001879085.1. NCBI lineage: Eukaryota > Viridiplantae > Streptophyta > Magnoliopsida > Solanales > Solanaceae > Nicotiana > Nicotiana attenuata. The sequence continues at coordinate 77,883 of NW_017670404.1, read as the reverse complement.
ATTAGTCTTAGTTTGTATCAGTTAGTTCTTGGTAGATGCTCATGACTTGTGACACCCCGATGTCGGGCTTTTCTTCCCGCACGGTGTTATTCAGATTATCTTTGGAAGTTTTATTAATTAAATAGCTTAAAGAAATATTTGTTTTGAAATATCGGGTTGGTTTGATAAATGAGTCGGCTTGCCTAGTTCCACGATAGGCGCCATCATGATATGGTAGATTTGGGTCGTGACAGTATCTTGTGTATTGGTAAAAATAAATATTACACGTAGATTTATATGAGTGGCTGATATGACAAGACACGTGAATTAGTAGAAAAGCGACAGCTGGAAAGATGCAGTAAAATAGGCACGAGTAGTAATAGATACGAGCAAATTACCCACGAGAGCAGAAGATATGGTCGCTCATGTTTAAATAATTACATGAAGAGGTACCAGCGGAGTGAATCAAGACAGTAAAAAGGAAAGATTCATGAATCACCAATTAATGAGCATTAATGAGTTCGGACGTTTCAGATTCTTCATAAACAGTTACGATTATCAATTATAATGTCTCATTACTGTCATTAATGCTCATAATGATTCGGTCATAAAAGGGGGAAAACATTGTACTCATAGATTCCTATAAAAGGGAAATAGATATCATTTGTACAGATACGTTCTGATTACTATTGGAATACAATTACTTTCTTTTGCTTACTATTGGCTATTTTTGCTACCTCATATTCTAATTTCCTTTCTTATCATTAAGAGAATATATAATTTCTTGGTGATAAGTAGCTCGAGTACTTCATAAAATAAGCTTTGACCGAATTGCACTATTTTGGTTAAACAAATTGGTTCCGTTACCGGGAAACTGATAATCTTCACTTTCCAAGTTCTTTTTTCTATCAAAAAATCATGTCGACTGCTAACGACAACAACCAACAAAAATCAGCAAAACCAGTTGAACCAGCAGAATCAACCAGGGGATGGAACTCCAGTCCCTTCACCCCGAAACTCTCCTCAACAGTCCCGAGAAGGGTCACTTGACAGATCAACATCACATGCGAATGACCAACAAGGAGATGATCAAGCTATTGATGAAGCATTGAAGCAACTAATTGCAGAACAGGTCAACAATGCTCTTCAAGCTTTTGTTAGTAGGTTGCCAACTGTACCATTAACTCCACCTCCAAATAACACCGCAACCATAGAAAACCCGCGCTCGGGACTCGCCAATTCGGGCAATGGAGGAACTCCCAGCGAATCTCGCGATGGAAGGTCAGGTATTCCAGTTAACTCTGATTTACAAAGTTTAGTACTAACTTTACAGAAACAACTCAAGGAGCAGAACGATCGCATAGAGCAGATACCTGGTGTTCCACCCATAATCAAAGGGGTGGATATGGACAAATATTCTAAACAACCCTGGAAGCCAAGTGCCGCTCCTTTGCCCATTCCAAAAAGTATAAGATGCCGGATATCCCGAAGTATGATGGGACAACCGATCCACGAGATCATGTAACTGCATTTACAACTGGCGTGAAAGGTAACGACTTGAACAAACAAGAGATTGAGTCAGTGCTGGTCAAAAAATTCGGTGAAACACTCACAAAAAGAGCACTGACATGGTATTCTCTTTTACCTGAAAATTCTATTGATTCTTTTGCTGAGCTTGCAGATTCATTTATAAAAGCACACTCGGGAGCTCAAAAAGTTGAAAAAAGGATGGAAGACATCTTCAAAATAAAATAAGGAGATACGGAGCTACTCAAGGAATTCGTGGATAGATTTCAGCGTGAAAGAATGATGTTACCACGTGTACCTAACAATTGGGCAGCTATGGCATTTGCAAGTAACCTAAATGAAAAAAGCTCAAAAGCCACGAGGAGACTCAAAGAAAGCTTACGAGAATTCCCTGCAACAACTTGGAATGATGTTTACAACAGGTATAGCATGAAGCTGTAGATAGATGAAGATACTATCACTCAGTCACAGGGAGATGAAGGAGTAAGTTCTAGGCGACCAGAAACTGAAAATAGGTCCGGCAAGAACAGGTACGAACCTGACATGGGACCAGCTGGAAGGGATTCACGTTCTAAACAGGAGAACCCGAGGTACAGTTCCAAACCAAGGGACAGAGACGTGGGTTCGTCATCCAAATTTGAAAAGGAGCGAGACACACGGGACAATGACAAAGTTCAAAAACGAAGATTGGTGGTTACAGTTTCAACGTCAACACGCCGGAGTTGGTAGCTGTTTTAAGAAGCATGGGAGATAAGGTGCGGTGGCCAAAAGAAATGAGATCGAACCCAAATAGAAGAAACCCAGATTTCTGGTGCGAGTTTCATAATGATCACGGTCACAAGACAACAGAGTGCAGATTGCTGCAAGGTGAAGTAGAGAACTTATTAAAACAAGGCTACTTAACCGATTTATCTAGTAAGAAGGGTAAGCAAGCATATATGAAGAATTGACATGAGCCACCAAAACCTCCGTCACCAAAAAGAATGGTTAATGTCATAAGTGGAGGGGAGGAGGTCAATGGTATGACATATACGGCTGCAAAAAGGTGTCAAAAATTATAGTCACCCACGGAAAGCGAGTACGCCAAGTTTTGGAAAAGACAGTATAATGATGATGCAGACGTAGATGGCGTGTTGATCCCACACAATAATACACTAGTAATATCTTTACTTGTACATGATAATTATGTGAAACGAGTTTTGATTAATCCAGTTAGCTATGTAAATATCATTCTTTTAAGAGTGGTAAACAAGATGCAAACTGATGACAAATTGATACCCAAAGCACGTACCTTATCTGGATTTGACAATTCAAGTGTTGTTACAAAAGGGGAGATAACACTCACACATTCGCAGAAGGAGTAGTCAAAGACACGAAATTTCAAGTAATAGATATGGACATGTGTCACACCTCCTTTTTACACACCACCCCGGAGGATAGTGTATAAGGGAGTTTTTCCAATTTAAGTGACATTATTCGAAATGGGATTATTTATTCAATTCAGAGTCGCCACTCGGGATAATTTATTTGGTGTCCCGAGTCACCAGTTTATTTTGAATCCCAAATCGAGGAAAATTCGACTTTCCATTTGAAGTCTGCGAATCAGAAATTCTTGAGTAAGGTATTCTGTTAACCCGGGGAAGGTGTTAAGCACCCCCAGATTCCGTGGTTCTAGCACGGTCGCTTAAACTATCATAATTGGCCTATTACTTGATTTTAATACATGTTTCAACCTATAGTGCAGTTTTAGTTATTTACCGCTTTTATTTAATTTTAAGGAAAATTACAACGTTATTAAAACACGTCTCGAACCACGTCACATAAATGCACCCGTGGTTTTTGACATATTTTAACATCGTTGAGATTTGGATTTGGGTCACATAAATGTGCACCCGAACTTAGGAAAATAGATTATTAAAATACGCGCCTAAAGCGACTAACGTGTTGATAACTTTGCGGGAGGCCATGAAAATTTGCTAAATGGCACGTCCCGATTTTTAAATAGTTTAATGGAAGTAATTAAAGAGGGCCACGCAATTTTGTGATTTTTATTTGGCGCAGCGCACCTCAATTTTATTTTTAAAGGATATTTGACTAAAGCTTGAAGGGCCATGGACTATTGGGTTATCTAAGGTGGCCCTCCTAAGATTATTTTAAAAAGATCTTACTAATTGACTAAGGTCGTAAGGACTAATTTCAAGAGTTAGAAATAGGTTATGGACTTTAAGGTCCAGTTTCCAAACACACGAAAATGGAACACCATTTAGATACAGTTGGGCCTGAAATAGAAGCCCAATGCTCTAAACCTGAGTCTGCTGAAGCTGACTACGCCTATCATAAGATCTGGGCCACAATAAATTAATTAGAGGCCCACTCCCAAAGCAGAAATATTTTGGGCCTCCTTTGTAAAGGCTGGCCGATTTCGGGCCTGAGGAGAAATTCGAATTCATCTACTCAATGTGCTCACCATACGTTTAACACATACAGCAAACATTCAGGTATTTTTGAATTTAACCAAGCTACTGAGTTTAAACACAGGATTGTCACGTTAAAATTAATTGGCTAATTTCAAGGATACCAGATGCAATTACAGATGACAAAATAATTTAAGAATCTTATTTTTTTCATGCTTATCAGTAGGCGGTTTCCACTTGATTCGTATGAATAACATATTATGCAATCAACCAAATGACATTTCCCTAATACAATTAACCAAATGCTGCCAGGATCAAACCACTTCAACTTAATATGATTAAATTAAAACAGTAATATTCACTGAATCTAAACATGTGCCTGAGTTCAAGCCAGCGTTTAGCAGTCCAATCAAACTGAACTATTAGGCTCAAATACACTCAAGTCAATTAATTCTAATACACAAACTTAAGCATGTAGGTAGATAATCATAGTCCATTGTTTGTTTAAGTACAAATCCACATTAGGAATATAAACAACACAGAAACAAGCCTTAATCAACATTTATTGTTCTAGATCTAAATTAGAAATACAAACGAAACAGTAACAAAATAAGAACCAATTCAATTCCAATATCCTCTTCATTTGCATGAATATCAAATCCTTTACAAGTGCAGAGAGTAATCCTCAAGTGTGAGCTTAAGAGAATACCTGGAATTTGAAAAGGAAGAGAGAGTAAGGATCAATAAAGCAGAGCAGTAGCAGCAAACTTTGAACCAGCAGCAAAACAAGGCAGGAATAGCTTCTCAAAACCAGGAAATGATGTTTGAATCCCAATATTAAAACCAGTTGAGGATCAGCAGTAGAATCAACCTCAAAAATTGATTTCAAACCCAAATCCAAACCATTCTTTCCCCTTGGATCTAAAAAAAATTGACTCCAGAATCTGACAGGATTTCTTAGCTATCTTTGTTTTGATTTTAAGAACTATATCTCTGAATCCTAAATCAGATTTCAAAACTTTAAGATCTGAAAATCTCCCTCTCCAAAACTCTAAGATCTCCGAAACTTTTGATCTCTAATTTTCAAATTTCAAAACTTTTTGGATTTCAAACTTTCAGATTTCCAAACTTTCAGACTTCCAAACTTTCTTTTGCAAGGCAGGGTAGACTGCCTTTTATAGGCAAATACTAGGGCATCTTTCAGATTTTACTTTACACTTTAGTACCCCCCCCCCCCCCCCCTCTTAATTTTAACTTTTTGCTTAAAAGTCCTTAAGGGACTTACTTGTTACCCAAGTTATACCACTTAATTTCCTGAAATTTAAATTGGAACCCCAATCTAGAAGGTTCTAGGGGGTTCTATTTTCTGTTATTGTAGGATTCCTTAATTAAATTACCCAATTACCCTTGATTTTACCCCTGAAATTACTAACCTAGGTTAAACTAACCCCAAGTCTAACTACACCAGCCCTTTGAGCTTGGTCAATGATGACCATAGTTACCTACCAAGGCTTGAATTGTTCAGCAATAAACCAAACAAAATCTAATTATAACCAGACCCCCTAAACTTGAACTACCAATCCAACTAAACCTATTTTAAGCTTGAATTAATTACTAAAAATTAGAATTAAAGACTACTATTATCAATTATCAGTCAAACAGAAAATTAAGAAACAAACAACAATTAATCAAAATACAGAATCATGTTATCAGTACGAACAGAGAAGAAGAAATTAAAAACTCAAAAGAATTTAAGAAAACTGACAAGCAAAAAATCAAGGCATAAATTGATTAAACATGAAGGAGGCAGGGGCAAGGGGACAGGTTACTTTGAAGAGGAAAAGAGGAAAAATCGATCTAACTAAGTTTAATAAAGCAAAACAAATTAAAAAACTCACCAAATACACTTGAACGTGGCTGCACTCCGATTTGAGTCTCGAAATGATATTAATCGTTTGTTCTTTGCCAAGAACAAATGAAAAACATGATTTCGTGACTAAATCAAACCCTAGACTTCGTGAAAACTGGAAACATGGCCTCATAAATTCATGCCCTAGGGTTCTGCTTTTTGTGATTTGAAATTTGAGAGATTTGGGGAACATTCGAGCGAAGAAGAGTGCGGATTTGGAATGAGGGGAAGATGAGGGTGCAAGGGTGTTATTTTGGTGGTGTTTGGAATGGTGGCGCCACCGGACATGGCGGAGGAGTCCTCGGCGGTGCTAGGGTTTTGTTGATTTGAAGAGTTTGGGTAGGATTTGAAGAAAACTGATGGCGGATCAGGGATGGGGAAGTGAAAGAGAAGCAGTGGTGTTAATTTCACGGCGATTGGACGATCACCGCCGGCGGAGGCGATTTCCGGCCGGCGGTTCACGGCGGAGGACGGTGGAGTTAGGGTTTCTGTGTTTGGTGGTCTGAGAGACGAAAC